>NW_007577919.1:767713-770034 GCF_000690725.1 Stegastes partitus
CTTTTTTTTTTTTTTTTAACTTTTTGCTATTTTCTGCTGAAGAAACTGAAGAACTACGTATGAACACAGGTGAGTGACTGGACTGAAGTTTTCATAATTTGTTCTTGTTTTGTTCAAAACTGCTTTAAATTGCAAACTCGGGTTCAGGATATTGCAAAAGTGAAATACCACTTGCTGCTGAAATAATGGGTGGAAACTCCTGAGTTTGACCACGTCTGTTGTGAAACTCACTTTTCTTCGAGTTTCACATCCACGTGAGAGTTTCAGAGGTTTGTGTGTCGCATCAGAAGGTGTTTGTCGGAGAAAAGAGAAGAAGAGTTTCTGCCGATTTCAGTGCGGACTTCGTTCTGCTGCAGGAAACATGATGATGCTGCTGCTGCTGCTGCTGCTGAGCTTCGCTGTGAGTGACGGACCAGAACAACCTTTATGCAACGCTTCAGCTCTTTTTGTGTTTAACTTCAGCCCTTGTTGTGTTCCTGCAGGACGTCCAGGCCCAGCGGGTGTTCGGCCTGAAGAAAGACAACTCGTGCCTGTGTGAGGTGAACTCCACCGTTTGGACGTTTCCGGCTCTGAAGTACGAGTTCGTCCTGCAGCAGATCCAGACCTGTGAAGCGTCTCTGAGCAACCTGCAGCAACAGGTAAGAACTCACCTGCTCACTGAGTCCACCTCAGCTTCAAACTCCTGTCATTTTGTGTTTCAGTTATGGAGTGTTGTGTCATTTTTGTAATATTTTTGTCTTCTTTATTGTCTCGTCAGTGTTGTTTTGTCTCATTTTGGTCATTTTGTGTCTCGTTCGTATTATTTTGTTTCCTTTATGTCATTTTGTGTCTCGTCTTGTGTTTCATTTTTGTGATTTTATTTCTCATCTGTGTGGTTTTCTGTCTCATTTTTCTCTTTTTTTTGTCTCGTTCGTGTTATTTTGTCTCATTTTTGTCATTTTGTATCTCGTTGGTGTTATTTTCTGTCTCCTTTATGTGTCATTTTGTGTCCCGTTTTGTGTGCTTTTTGCCATTTTGTGTTTCATTTTTGTAATTTTCTTTCTGATCTGTGTGGTTTTCTGTCTCATTTTAGTCGTTGTTGGCTCAATTGTTGTCATTGTTGTAATTGTTGTTACTTTGTTTCCATTTTGTGTCTTGATTGTGTCATTTTTTTTATCCCGTTTTGTCATTTTGTGTCTCATTTTGTTTGCTTTTTGCCGTTTTGTGTTTCATTTTTGGAACTTTGTTTCTCATTTTTGTCATTTTTTTGTCTCGTTAGTGTCATTTTGTCTCATTTTTGCCATTTTGAGTCTTGTTTGTGTTATTTTTGGTCTGCTTTTTGTGTCACTCAGACTACAAGCGGTTCATGTTGGCAAGCAGGGAGCATTGTGAGGGTTTATCTAGCAACAGGCACCATGACAAAGACTTTTATGATGGTTAATGACCTCCAACCAAAACTCATGTACTTGTTCATGATATGCTGTATTGCTGCCTTATACCTGTTCATGCTCTCTAATGCAGGACTCTGTATCTCCTGCAGGTGGCGCTGTCCAGGCAGCAGCTCCCTCAGATGGAGGCTCAGGTTCTGAACATGTCGGCCCGGCTGCAGCCCCACCAGTACCTGCAGCACCAGGGCCTGTACACGGCGCTGACTCTCAGACAGCTGGGCCAGGAGCTGCAGCAGCTGGAGACCCACATCGGTGTGGTACACAACCAGCTGAACAACACACAGACACGCCAGCTGTCACAAGAGGTGCAGCACAGCAACACAACACGATGCAATACGACAGAAATGAGGCATAAACTGACAAAAAGAAGACCCTGAACGACGCAAATGAGACTGAAAGCAGGACAAATTTGAAAAACAACACTAACGAGAAACAAAACGACACAAATGAGGCACAAAATGACAAAAACGAGACATGAAATGATAAAAAATTAACAAAACAGCATAAAACCACCAAAATATGATGTTGTGTGTCTGTGTGTGTCTGTTAGGTGGATAAACTACGCACTGATGTAAACAAACTACAAACTTCAGAGACAGTGAACATGAAGACTGTCAGAGAGAAACTCCGTTACCTGAACAACAACGTGGAGTCCTGCAAGTCCATCCCCAAAGACTACAGAGGTACCTGTGTGTGTGTCTGTGTGTGTGTGTTGATCATGTGACCTCAGTAGCTCCTTCCTCCTGTGTTGTTGCTCATGTGACCTCAGTAGCTCCTCCCCTTGTGTTGTTGATCATGTGACCTCAGCAGCTCCTCCCCTCTGTGTGTTGATCATGTGACCCCAGTTTCTCCTCCCCCTGTGTGTTGATCATGTGACCTCAGTAGCTCCTCCCC
>NW_007577919.1:772394-783408 GCF_000690725.1 Stegastes partitus
TAGTTTGTGTTTCCTTCCTGATGGTGGCAGTAACACAACTGGACCATGAACTTTATGCTGACCAACAAAAAAAAAAACAGATTACCACAACTTTCCACATCAGCAACGCTTATGGTGCAAATTGCTGTAAATGTATTGTTTGACCCAGTAGATTTTGTCATGATTGTTTAAAGGAATAATTTACTTACAGTCAAAATAATCATGTATTTCTGATGGTAGAGGTCATGTTGTTTGTACACAGTTACCACATGTGCTTCAGTGAAACAAAAATATAACAGAATATGACAGAAAAAGATCATAACTTAAACTTGGACATCAGGGTTTCAGTGAATGAAGTCAACGAATCAGATGTTGGGTTTATTAAAATTAAAATAAATTAAATTACACACATAATAATGATACACATAAAAATATCTTTCAAAAACCTAAAGTGTGCTCACGGGCAGTCTGTGGAGTGATTGTTGTAACTAACAACACTTTGTTGTATTGGTCTTATATTTAACGAGTCAGGTTCATCTCTTTAGGAAACAACACTGTAGGGGATTGACTTATACTTGAATGTGAGGTGAAGTCGTATTTTCGTTCATTTTTATCCCTAAATTCACACCATAAATAACACTGTGGGGCCTTCAACTCAATATTTCAACCTGCCAATCTCCTTTTCCATCGTTTGTTGAGCGTCTGTTGCTTTAAATGTTCTGTGTAAATAACAACGACTTGATTGGAGCTTAAGGTGCTCCAGGTGGAGGGTCAGTGGGCGGGGCTTAATCAGCACAGGTGTGATGACGGAAGAGGCTGATTGGATTGTTGTGCAGGTGGAGGAGAGAAACAGATGGAACAAAAGCAAAATAGAAACCAGAGAAACCAGTGAGTTTCAGAACCAGCAGAGCTCCAGTCTGCAGCTTCATCACGAAACCTGCTGCTCAGGTAAGAAAACAGTTGCTGTGAAATGGCTTTAGAGACTTGTTGTGTCTGTCTTTTTGTCATTTTGTCTCTGGTTTGTTGTTTCGTTTCTGCTTTGTGTCCATTTTGTGTCTTTTTTAAAATCATTTCCTGTCTTGTCACTTGTTTGTGTTGTTTTGTGTCTCATTTTTGTCCTATTGTTATTTGTTGTTTTGTGTCTCGTTTGTCTTCTTTTTATTTTTTTTGTCTTGTTGTCACTCCTTTGTGTTGTTTTGTGTCTTGTTTTTGTGATTTTGCGTTTCGGAGGATGTCTGACAGCAGCTGTGCTCAGTAACTAATTGAAATAAGGGTTTCGATGCTGCTCACCACAAACTAAAACACCAGAGCAGAAAGGAGTGAATTTATTGAATGGAAACGGTGAAAGACAAAGACGACACCACATGAACATAATCAGGATTTACTGTTTTCATCGATCATGTATAGCAAAGGTCATTCCTCTCCACTTCTTGCCCCATTCATGAACATCACAGGTAATATTTAAATTCAGACTTTTTAAAAAAAAAAACAAGCTTCCATTTAGCCAAACCGAACCTTGTAAGAGACCATGTAGGCGTCACTGTAGGTGTGTAGCATCTGGTCCACAGGGCTGTAGTTCAGGGACAGGATGTTGGTGGAGATCTTGTTCATGTGGATGCCGATGTTGAACCTCTCCTTCCCTGTTGCCGTGTCATACGAATAGAAGATCTCCTCCTTGTCTTTGCTAATGTAGCGTGTAACGTAGAGCACGCCGCAGGCCATGAAGGCGTTGGTCACCCCCTGTTTGTAGACCGAAGTGCGCCAGGTTTGGCCGAGTGTCGGTGGTTCACCATCTTCCAGCTTGGTGAGAACCAGGTTCCCAAAGTCCTGGGAGGTGGTGTAGATCACCCAGACCCCAGACTCATCAGTGGCCAGGTCCAGGTCGGTGTACGGGTAGCACTCGTCCAGGTGGCAGAAGTTACCCTTCGAATTGTACCTAAAATTGAGGACAGAAGTCATGTTTCAGTTGTGGAAAGAAACACTTTGAAAATATCATGATGTGAATCGTGGCGGTGGCAACATCATGACGTGAAGCAGGGGTGGGCAATCCTGGTCCTCGAGTGCCACAGTCCTGCATGTTTTAGATGTTTGAGGATCGTTATCAGGCTTCTGCAGAGCTTGGTGATGAGCTGATCATTTGAATCAGGTGTGTTGGAAGAGGGAAACATCTAAAACATGCAGGATTGTGGCCCTCGAGGACCAGGACTGGAGACCCCTGATGTAACGCATGGTGGTGGCAGCATCATCATGTAAGGCATGGTAGTGGCAGCATCGTGTGGGGATGCTTGGAAGGCTCGTAAAGGTAGAGGTAGTCTTGCTATGAATGCTTTTATGCACGTTTTTTTCCTAAAACCAGAATTCTGACTCATCCATTTCAAATAATAAGCTGAAGCTGAGCAGATCACCTGGTGCCTTCGGGCAGGTATACATTGGTCACGGTTTTGGTGGCGAGGTGGAATCGACAAACTTGGCGTTGGTTGTAACAGTTGTAGTACAGAGCACCTCCATACAGAACCACATTCGGACCCTGGATGGTGTTGGTGGTCGGGTTGGCGGAGTGGATCAGGACGTTCGCTGCAAGGAGATAAAGTATCATTGAATCATCAGGTATTCGTTAGTACTTTCTTCATGGAAAGTATTCCCGCCTCTTGAAGGTTCCAGAACATTCACGTTGTTGTCTTTAAAATCATTTCTGTGTAGTTCTGGCTGTTTGTTTCGGCTCATTGTCTTGCTGGAAAACAAATCTATGAACAGCCTCTAACATCTCAGCTGCTGAAGCTCCTTCAGAGGAGTCATAGGTGTCTCGGTGGCCTCCCTCACTCGTCTTTTTCTTGCTCGGTCACAAGGTTTCTGAGGACATCCTGCTCTAGTCAGATCTACTCATGTCCTATATTCCTTCCATTTCTTAATCATGGATTTAACTGGGAGGAGGTGAAGGAGGTGAATACTGACACAATCATTTATTTGACAGGGTGTTGTAAGAATAAAAATCAGATTTTTTTTCTGTTTTCACACTTTCTGGCTGATAAATGGTGTTTTGGATTTTTAAGCCGCCATGTTGGGGGTTCTTACCGATGTTGGTTTCCCCTCCGATGAGCTTGTACAGACTGTGGTAGAGGCGGACGTAGTGGCCGTATCTGTTGCTGGCCGTCATCGCCACCATCCAGTACCAGCGCTCCTTCCCCGGCTCGGGTCTGGGATCCCGACCCCAAGCTCCGTACGGATACGAGCCCCCATACTCTCCGGTTGTTTGGACCACCGGCCCGGTGATGTTCTTAAGTGGACCCCGAGAACATGTACCTGAGGAGACATTGCGGAGTCAAACACAGCAGAGCAAACCCACCACTGAGGTTTGACCGGCGCTGGACTCACCGTACGGAGGCTGGGTCGGCGCCAACGTGGCGTTCTGTTTATCCAAGCAGTGGTTCAGGTCCGTCCTCAGGCGCTGGTTGGTTCTTCGTCCCTTCACCACCTGCATGGAGTCGAACGTCTCCAGCTCCTGCATCTCAGTCTTCAGCTCGTCCAGCTGAGAGATGGAAAAAAGCCAATTTGTGTTGCTTGTGTAGCCAAAATAGCAGATACACAACACATTATTAGATACGTTTTTAATTTATAAAAACAAAATGGATGTTGAGAAATAAATGAAATCAAATATTTTGATTTAAAAAAATGTTTTCAGTGTACAGACGACTGAAAACTACTGAAGAAAATCTAATTGGAGCAAGTTTTTTTTTTTTTTTTTTTGGTTGTCAGTTTAAAAACCTGTGTTCCTAATTATTGTCATTAACTATGTACAATTTAAATATTATTAAATAACATGGAAATACTAGTTGGAAGAACTTATTTTTTGTTTTTCTTTATAAGTAATCAGCTTAAAAATATGTGTTTATGCTGCAAATCATTGAAAAAAAATGAAAAATACCTGATTGCATGGTTTTAGTTGAACACAGTTTCATTGGAAGTTGTCAAAATTAAAATAATAATAATAATTTAAAATAAATTGGTGCAAACTGTTATTTTTTGTGTGTTGAGCCCAAACATTATTTTAGAGTGCAGTAAAAACAGCTTAAATCAGTAAACTAGAAGTTAAAGTCAGTCGTTAATTTTGTCCTATTGAAAGCTTTAATTTTAAATTCAAACATCTAAAGTAGTCAGAGTCTCTGTAATGTCCAAACGCTTTAAAACTTTCTAACATTAAAGTTTCTTTGTTGGTGTGATGGTGGGTTTTATTTTTTCTGCTGCTTCACACTTGTTGACCACTAGATGGCAGCAAAGACAGACTCAGTGTCTTTAAACTGAGATCATGAAGGTTTCAGCCTCTTAGCAGGAAACTGAAGGACCGAATATGAAACCAGAACCTCCTCAGAACCAGCTGGTTCTGTATCTCCAGTAACTTTACTGAATGGAGCAGAGTTCTACCTTCACACTGTGATTATTATTATTATTATTATTTAGAGGAGGCTCCAGATTTATCACCTTAATGGACTTTTTCCATCATTTCTGAGCCTCAGAACTTCATCAGTTCAGCAGATAGACACATGACATTTAGGAGGAAGAACACATCTGGGTTCTGCTAGAACCTGACACCAGATCAGTTCTACATCCATCCAGGTGTCACAGTCTGAACACTGGATCTGGTTTCTGTTTATTTTCTCTGTAACCGTAAGCATCAGTATTATGGGATGTATCGTAGTCTGAGCAGCAGGTTCAGCATCTCCTAAAACATCTTCGGGTCCAAACCTGCAACAGAAGGTTTGGACCTGAAGCTTCTTCTCTGATCAATGTAGAACAAACCTGTTGTGTTGGATTGTGTTGTGTTCCCTGCTGTCTGGTGTTGTGTTGTTACCTGTTGTATTGTGGTGTTGTGTTGTGTTGTGTTGTGTTACCTGCCGTTCGGTGTCAGCAGTGAGTCTGTGATGCTCCTCTGTGGTTGCGTTGAGTTTGTCCAGCAGCAGCCGGATCTCCGTCATCTCGTTGTGGATGACGTGCAGGCTGAGGACTCCGTACAGATCTCCGTCGTCCTCCTTCTCCAGGACCGACACGTCTTCATGCAGCTGGGCCAGACGTCGGTCCAAACCCAGCAGCAGAACCTCCAGTTCTTCGGCCTGCACGGACGCAGCACATTCATCAGGTTCATCAAGTTCATCCGCTCTGAGTTCTGAAGTAAGATCCATTCATCAGTCAAATACCAGAAACAACAAAATAAAAAACTGGCCCGTTGCTAATTTTCCCATTTTAAACCAACAGCAGTGTAAACACAGCATCAACATGTCCTGCTATAGTTATACACAAGGCATAAATTATATAAGTGCATTTTAATTTGAAACTCATGTTTCATTAACCCCCAATCAGTTCCTTTTAACATCTTTGAGCTTTTACTTTGAAAGAGCATCAATCAGCCAATCAGCTGTGAGTCTCTGGCTGCTGCAGTGAGCAGAGCAGACTGAGGATTAGAGCCTCGAACAAACCGTCACAGCTCAGAAACTAGAAGTCCTATTGAAGAAATTCTTTCAGCGTGTGAAGCACAAACTTGTTGTGAACATTTTGATGTATTTTCATGTCCATGCTGAGTTTTATACGGATTTGGTGGCAGGTTAAAGACACCCTCTGTTTCTGGTTTTCACCAACATCTCAGAGCTCAGATATGATGGGAGTCAGTGAGAGTTTTGGTCGACACTCTCTGAGCTCTGAGGTGGTTTATGGAAAAACCATCAGTCCTACAGCGATGAGACTCACACTGGATGGAAGAGAACAAAAATACCCACATTTCTATGCATGAGTTGTTCATGTGGAGGAGAAACTGTGAGAAGGAGACGAACCTTTTTCCTACAAATGTTCTCATCAAAATGTTCACTCGCTCCAGCTGAAGGAATTTCAAAAGAATTCCTAAAACTTAAACCACGGCTGTGCAAAAACCGTGAAAGATATCAAAATGCAGATTTAGAAGAAGAACAATAAAAGCCTTGTGAGTCGTTTAAACTTTGAATGAAGTTTCTGCTGCAAAATCTGTCGGAGCTGCAGGGTTCCACAGACGGATGGTTTTGGAAGCTGTTGGGCCGACTTCCCATTCATTTCAATGGGGATAAAAGAAAAAATGCATTTTTTATTGTGAATTTCATGAAAACCATGTGATGAATTTCTACCACTCCTGATCAAGCTACAAGAGCTATTATACTTAATTTTTTTAAACAGGGGTCATTTTTTTCCATTTTCTAGAGTCCATAATATGAAAATCAAATGCAGCAAACTGTTTTAGTGTCATTACTTGGACAATTTTTCCATTTCAAGCTAAGAACGCTGCTGTTTTCTCGTTTTTAAATCAGACTTTGGGTTTATGAAGCCATAAAACTGTTCCGACCTTCTGCGGCGTCACTTTGCCGTTGCAGACGGTGGCGTTCTTCTCCACCATGTTCAGCTTGTCGTGAGGAAAGGCCTTCTCCGAGTTCTTCAGCTCACACATGCATTTGTCTCGTGATGGAGCCTGAAAAGTGAAATTACAAAGGTTTGCAATAAGGTTTAAACAGACCTGCATGTTTTGTTTTGTTTGTTTTTTTTAACCTGCAGTCTCTTACCTGCAGCGTGACGCCGATCAGCGTCCACAGAGGAAACGCCACCTGCAGCAGCTTCATGGTGGATCAGAGTTAATGAGGTTTAACGGTCGCATTCGGCAGCTTCTATATCTGAACCCTCCCACCGAGCTCTGCATGTGATGCGGCGGCTTCACTGTGTCTTTGTGGGTCACGTTGCTTCCCTTTTTGTGTGTTTTTTTTCTTCTTTTGCAGGATTGCAGTAATTTTTACCTGATTAAGGGAAACACTGTTGGAACTGACAGTAAGTTTAAAAATATATTTTAGGGGAAGCAAAGACAGACTTTAAAAAATGATGGAAATGCACACAAAATGTTTGTATCAGTTTCATAGGGAACTACAAATTAGTAAAAAAAAAAAAAAGAAAGTGTACAGTGCATTTTGGCATCTTTAATCTCATTACTTTGGTGCAGTAAAGTATAAACCAAACAGCACACAGTTTATTCAGCAGCTGGAGTTTCATTGTTGTTGTTTTTCACCGTGTGGGATCATCTGAATTCATAGAAGATGGATGATTGGCAGCATCTCATAAAAAATACTAGTCAAAAGCCTGGACACACCTTCTCATTCAATGGTTTTTTAAATTTATGTTGATTATTTTCTACAGTGTAGATTAATACTGAAGACATTAAAACTGTGAAACAACACGTGGAATTATGTAGTAAACGAAAAAGTGTTAAACAAACCAGAACATGTTTCAGATTCGTTGCTTTGATGACACACTCTGGGCGTTCTCTCAATCTGCTTCATGAGGTCGACTCCTGGAATGGTTGGTTGCTTTTGCTTCACTCTGCGGTCCAACTCATCCCAAACCATCTCAGTTGGGTTCAGGTCGGGTGATTGTTGAGGCTCCATCATGTTCCATCTTGGTCAAGTAGCCCTTACATGGCCTGGAGGTGTGTTTGGGTTCATTGTCTTGTTGGAAAACCCAATGATGGTTCCAGTAGACCAGATGGGATGGTGCTGCAGAATGCCATGCTGGTGAAGTGTGCCTTGAGTTTTGAATAAATCACCAAAAGCAGCCCAACACCATCACACCTCCTCCTCCAGGCTTCATGGTGGGAACCACACATGCAGAAACCATCCGCCCACCCACCAAAGTCCAGATTTCCATTGGTCTAATGTCCAATCCTTGTGTTTCTTGGCCCAAAGTTGTTCATCCTCAGTGGTGGCATCTATGCAGCAGTTCCTTGACTCGTGCCGTCTCCTCTGAACAGCTGACGTTGACATTCTATTCTGAGGTGTTGTTAATACTGAACCCTTTGTCTTCCTTTCCTGGGGCGGTCCTCGTGAGAGCCAATCTCATTGTAGTGTTTGACGGTTTTTGTGACTGCACGTGAGGACACATTGAAAGTTCTTGAACTTTTCCTGATCGACTGACCTTCATGTCTTAAAGTGACAACGGACTGTCGTTTCTCTTTACTGAGTCGAGCGGTTGCTGCCATACTGTGGATTACAACAGTAGTCAGATAGCGCTATCCGCTGTGCATCACACCTCCTCCTCCAGGCTTCATGGTGGGAACCACACATGCAGAAACCATCCACTCACCCACCAAAGTACAGATTTCCATTAGTCTAATGTCCATTCCTTGTGTTTCTTAGCCCAAAGTTGTTTATCCTCAGTGGTGGCGTCTTTGTAGTAACTCAACCACGAAGGCCAGATTCATGCAGTCTCCTCTGAACAGTTGATGTTGACATTCGTGGAATTACTTGCCTTCCTAATGTGTTTGTTGGGTTGTGCAGAGGTGGGGTTAGCATGTATCCTCACGTGCAGTCGCAAAAACCGTCAAACACTACAATGAGATTGGCTCTCATGAGGACCGCCCCAGAAAAGGAAGACAAAGGGTTCAGTATTAACAACACCTCAGAATAGAATGTCAACGTCAGCTGTTCAGAGGAGACGGCACGAGTCAAGGAACTGCTGCAAAGACGCCACCACTGAGGATGAACAACTTTGGGCCAAGAAACACAAGGAATGGACATTAGACCAATGGAAATCTGGACTTTGGTGGGTGGGCGGATGGTTTCTGCATGTGTGGTTCCCACCATGAAGCCTGGAGGAGGAGGTGTGATGGTGTTGGGCTGCTTTTGGTGATTTATTCAAAACTCAAGGCACACTTCACCAGCATGGCATTCTGCAGCACCATCCCATCTGGTTTACTGGGACCATCGTTGGGTTTTCCAACAAGACAATGAACCCAAACACACCTCCAGGCCATGTAAGGGCTACTTGACCAAGATGGAGCCTCAGCGATCAACCGACCTGAACCCAAATGAGATGGTTTGGGATGAGTTGGACCGCAGAATGAAGTAAAAGCAACCAACCATTCCAGGAGTCGACCTCATGAAGCAGATTGAGAGAACGCCCAGAGTGTGTCATCAAAGCAAAGTATCCATCCATCCATCATCTCTACACCTTAACCCTCACCAGGGTCATGGGGGGCTGGAGTCTATCCCAGCTGACTCAGGGTGAAGGCAGGTTCACCTGGACAGGTAACCAGTCTATCACAGGGCTACACTTAGAGACAGACAACCAAGCACACTCATATTCACACCTACGGACAATTTACAATCACCAATTAACCTCAGCATGTTTCTGGACTGTGGGAGGAAGCCGGAGAACCCGGAGAGAACCCACGCTGCACAGGGAGAACATGGAGACTCCACGCAGAAAGATCCCGGGTGTCCTCACCGGGACGTGAACCAGCGACCTTCTAGCTGTGAGACTGTGAGTGCTACCAACTGCTCCACCTGCAGTATTGATCTACAAAACCATTGAATGAGAAGGTACGTCCAAACTCTTGTTCAATAATACAAAATGAAACGGACAAAAACCACAAAACAACACACAGACTCGATGTGTTTTCATGTGTGTTTTTGTCGAGTCGTAACTTTAACATAAAAATGATTATATTTTTATAATTACTGACGCTGTTGTGTCTGATGGTTACATGAGTTGGTTGAACTCTGGATTTAAAAAAAGCAGTTCCAGGTTTCAGGAACAGAAAGTTTCCACTTCACAAAATATCATCTAAAGAAAACCCCAAAAAGTCAGAAATTGAATATTTATGTATGTGGTTAGTTCGGAGTCTCGGCAACAACTGAGCGTCTGCTGAATGTTTCCTCCTCAGAGTCCAGAAACTCAGCGAGTTTACGGTTTTAGTTTGTCTGATCAGCTGATGAAGCAGCTTTTAGATCTGAACCAACATCCCACAAACACTGAGCAGAACCTCCAGATTCACTAAAGAACTGATCTTGTTTCTACTAATATTGCTGTTATTGTGGAATATTTTTGCCCCTAAACAAAAGAAGACAAGTTTATAGATGTTCCTGAATAAAGGCATCAGTGTTTTTTGAACAACATCTCAGAAACTATTGAAGATAAAAACCTGAATTTTTTTTTACTGTTATTTCTCATCAAGTCATTGATTCAAAATCTGGACGAGTAGATCAAATAATCTGATTATGGAGGCTGTCATTAAAATATCCAATTGTTGAGCAAATTAATTTAAAAAAAAAGGAAAATATAGGTTCCACATTGTAGACATTTAGACTGAATGTTGATGTGGACTCATTGACAGGAAACAGAACTGGTGTTCAGAGGTTCTAGATGTTGGTTCTATATGTTCATAATGACAAGTTTGTGGTTCTTCATGTGTCTTTGTCACCTGTTTTCTTCTCCTCCATCATTTTGTGCCTCTTTTTTCTCATTTTGTGCCATTTTCTGGCATTTTTGTTGTTTCTTTGGGACAGTTTTGCCTCGTTTTCTTTTTCTTTTTTGTCTCATTTTTATTCGTTTTTGCAGTTTTGTGTCTCATCTGCGGCGTTTAGTGTCTATTTAATGTAGTTTAGTTTGCTTTTGTCGTGTTTTCAAGGTGATGATGACAAACTCCATCTGTGTTTCTAAAGCCTGGACGTGGCCAGACTCTGTTGGTGGTTTTGAGCAGTCGTCGAGCGAAGTTCCTTCTGGTCCAGATATCATCCGGCACATCGTAGCAGCAAGAACGGAGCTTCTGTTTTCTGATATGCAGCATCTGTAATGAGGACATATTTAAAGGTTTCAGGAACAGAAAGTTTCCACTCTGCACAAAACAACTTCTAAAGAAAACCCCGAAAAGCCATAAAATGAATGTTTAATTTTGTGGTTTGTGTCTCAGCAACAACTCAGTCTGTCGTGTTTCAGTGAACGTTGAACTGAACCACAAGAACAGAACTGAATGCTGCTTGTCTCACTCATTCAGTGGTTCGCAGATTTATCATCAGTATGTGTTTGTTCCAAAATTCAAGCTCACATTGGGACCATTAGACTTCATTAAATGTTTTACAGTTTGATATTTACAGTAGTTTTTCTGTTTCTTTCTTTGGAACATAGAAAAGCAGCTCAAACATCTGATACTTTCTACAGCAATGATGCTGCCACCACCGTGCTTCATCATGATGCTGCCACC
>NW_007577919.1:784538-787771 GCF_000690725.1 Stegastes partitus
TGGGTAATGAGTTGCCAGTGTTTTTTGTGGTACTTTATGGATTTGTATAAGATTTTCAGTGTTTATATTGTAGATATACGACTACATAACAGAGAATTTGCTTTTTTTTTTTTATTGTAGATACACGAATCTTCTACTTTTGAGTCACCATTAAAAAGAAATGCTTCATTTCCTTTGTGGAGACCCAGTTAACAGAAAATTTCCATTTTTTAATTATGGGCCAAAGTCTGGGTGATGAGCTGCCAGTTATTTTAAATTTATATGTTTCTGTGTTTGTGTATCGTGTTTTCCACCTATTAATTACATCTATTATGAGTGAATTAGTCACCACAGGTTGATTAATTACATTAATACGTTTAAAAAAAGCAGGAATCCTGCATTCTGTCTGTTTTTGTCAGAAAACTGTTGAGTGACAAAGTTTAAACATGTTTTTGACCGGTACACGAAAATGTCTTGTTCTATTTGCATATATCCACTTTTGACAGGAAAAAGCGCCGCAGGAGTCAAACAAACGGGAAATAAGAAGTAATATTTGGCTCTAGATGGAGGAAGTGGAGACAGTAAAGTCCTCGCTGACCACAGCGGTTGTGAAACTCTCAGTTCGATATTTTTACTTTTGTCGATCACGCGACTTTCTTTGATGTTCATCAGTGAAGAGGAGAAGCCGACAGAAACAGAAGAGTTTGTTTCTTCATTTCTGGAGTTTCAACATGTTGCTGCTGCTGCTGCTGCTGCTGTCCAACACCGTGAGTCAATGTTTCTGTATTTACAAGAATCTGTGCGACATCTCAGATAAACTCTATGTTTTATACATTTAGAAGATTCTGGGCAATTTCATTACACATGAGGATATCAACATTGTTAGAAAAAAAATTCATTAATTAGAAAATAAATTTAAAAAAATACTGGGAAACAACCACCTTAATTAAAACAGATATTTTACCCTTAATTTTACTCTTTTGAAATTTTAATATTTTTTCTAAAGAACAACCTTTGAAAGTGTAAAAACTATTAAATTATCTTTAAATATGATTAAATGACATTATAATACAAATAGTTAATAGAAAAGTGACACGACTGGTTGGGTTTTATTACATCAATTTATTTTAAGACTTCTGTAAAATAAAAAATAAAAAGGAAAAGTAGAAATAAATAAAAGTAGTAAATCAGTTTCAAATTGCAAAGATTGTTGATTTTTAGCTGTGTAAAATGAGTTTTTACATAAAACTGAACAGAAGAGTCTTATTAAATCTTATTAAAGCATATTTTACAAATGTGGAAAAAACTATGAAATAATGGGTTCACCTTTGAAAAAATGAATATATTAATTATAAATCATATCTAGTGTATTATGAATTAGTTCCTAGGTTTTATTGTTGTTGTTATTTTACATTAGACATGTAAATTCAGCCTGTTTTTGTAATTTTAGGAATGTTTTTGTGATACATGCGTAAAACAAAATGTAAAAAATACAATTTTGAGGTTTATAAATGTAATATTTCACTGTGCAATAAATGCAGCCGCTGCCTCATTCTGCGGTTACTGTTCTCGTGTCGTTTATTATTTTGTGTATTTTGATTTCCTTCCCTTTGCTGCTGCAAACTTCCCCACTGTGGGATGAATGAGGAATTACTTTATGGAATCGTGATCTTTTCAGTGGCAGCATTTCACCATCTTGTAGCTGCTGCAGCCTGTTGGCAGCTGTCAGGTCAGAACCCGCCGCAAGTAAACCTCTGTGTGGTTCTGGTTCTGCAGGTCGGCCTGTGGGCTCAGCGGGTGTCGGGCCTCAGGAAGGACGGGTCGTGCATGTGCAAAGTGAACTCCACCATGTGGGTGTTTCCGGCCGTGAAGTTCGAGTCGGTGCTGGAGGAGGTGGACGCCTGCGAAGGATCCCTGGACGTGATGCAGAAACAGGTGAGAGTTAAAATACGAGCAAAGGTCCTGAAAGTTCTGGAGAATATTCCATAGTTATTACTGAATTTTGTTTAAAAATGAGACACGAAATGATATAAAACAAACACAAAACGATATAAAATGACCAAAACGAGACACAAAACTACAGAAAAGACACATTAAATGACAAAAAGAGGAACAAAACAACACAAATGAGACACAAAGTAAAGAAAAAATACACACAAAATCACCACAAAGCGACAGAAAGGACACATGCTAACTGTTATTAGCATTGATGTTTAGATTCAGCAGTTGTTGTTGTTGTCGAGATGTCTCCCAGTGTTTCACATTTGTGCGTCCGTATCTCCTGCAGGTGGCGCTGTCCAGGCAGCAGCTCCCTCAGATGGAGGCTCAGGTTCTGAACGCGTCGGCCCGGCTGCAGCCCCACCAGTACCTGCAGCACCAGGGCCTGTACACGGCGCTGACGCTCAGACAGCTGGGCCAGGAGCTGCAGCAGCTGGAGACCCACATCGGTGTGGTACACAACCAGCTGAACAACACGCAGACACGCCAGCTGTCCAGAGAGGTGCAGCACAGCAACACAACACAACACAACAAAACACGACACAACACAACACAACACAATACAAAGAGAAGACATGAAATGACAAAAAGATGAACAAAACAGCATAAAACGGCCAAGACACGACGCTACAACTGAGTCAGCAGATAAAATATGTTGCCGTGTCAGTAAATGTGTGTGTGTTTGTGTGTCTGTGTGCGTGCTGTGTGTGTCTGTTAGGTGGATAAACTACGCACTGATGTAAACAAACTACAAACTTCAGACACAGTGAACATGAAGACTGTCAGAGAGAAACTCCGTTACCTGAACAACAACGTGGAGTCCTGCAAGTCCATCCCCAAAGACTACAGAGGTACCTGTGTGTGTCTGTGTGTGACTCTGTGTGTGACTGTGTGAGTCTGTGGGTGACTGTGTGTGACATTCGCTCTAAAACTACATACATAATTATATGAGTAGTCTTCTACTAAGCTCCAGCTCTCCTCAGACATTTATGAGTTCTGGTTGGAGCTCATGAACCTCCTCAGAGTCTCCGTCATGGTCCCGTTGCTGCTAAACTCCCACAATGCTCTCTGCTGCCAACAGTAGTCTGTAGACGCCTCCTCTGGTCTCTACAGTGTTAAACAATGAGAGGCTCCACCTGGTGGAACAACCAGGTACTACAGCTGGTCTACGACATATTTTGTGACGTTCTTCTTCTACTGTTGAGGAAGTTAATGATTAACAATTGATCAATTGATGCATTAACATTTTTAGAGCT
>NW_007577919.1:788983-790363 GCF_000690725.1 Stegastes partitus
GGCCTGTGGGCGCTGTACGCCACCGTCGGTAACCACGGCAACCTGGTGGCCAGCCGGCTGGTTTGGGACGACGAGACCAAGAGTCTGAACGTGACGCAGACGTGGCAGACGAGGCTGTTCAAGAAGGCGGTGAGCAACGCCTTCATGGTGTGCGGCGTGCTGTACGCCACCCGCTACCTGGACGAGCACCGCGAGGAGGTGTTCTACGCCTTCGACACGGCGACGGGCAAAGAGGACAACTCGCTGGCGCTGCCGCTGGAGAAGATCGCCAAAGGAGTGGCCAGCGTGAGCTACAACCCCATCGACAAGCAGATCTACATGTACAACGATGGATACCTGCTGGCCTACCAGGCCCACTTCTGACCTGCTGCTGGAGGCGCCGCCAAGAGGAAGCAGAGTGGCACTAAATAAAGAATTCATGTTACAGCTAAATGTCAGATTATGACGACTCATGCAGGTATTAAAGGTGTGTTTACATGTTCGTAGTGACCCTGAACACAACAGAACTGAATCAACAATAACAACCAGAAGAAAGGCTCAGTAACTATAAAAAGCTTTACCAGCACTTTTTACATTAATAAATACGATTGTGTTGTTTCACATCTTGTTTCTGTTGATTCAAACCTTCCTGATGCTTCATGTTAATGCAAATACTAAAATGATGTCATTTATTTTAGAACAAATGTCTTTGAACGCAACACAGCTGAAATATCAAAATCAACCACAATAAAGACCAAAACGAAGCTTTAATGGTGTTTTTCTTTCTTTACATGAATAAATATTGATTTGTTTTGTGTTTTTTAATCTTTTTTGTGTGTTTTTTGGCTTGTTTTTGTCATTTTGTGTCTTTTTTTTGTGATAATTTTGTCTCTTTTGTGTTGTTTTGTGTCTAATATGTTTCACTTTGTTGGATACCTAATGTCATGTGCAGACAGATTACCCATAGTGCTTTGCTGCGCGGCTCTGAACAGCGGCCAGCAGGCGGCGCTGTTCTCCCACGATGCCACGCAGCCGGACAGATGTTTCCTGCTTTGTCCTGTTTCTGGCCATTTGCCTTCAGAGACAGTTAAAGCAGCTGGTTCTGGTTCTGGTTCTGGTTCTATGTGTTCTCTGCTGACATCTGATTTATCTACAATAACTTTAGTATATTAAATGATCAGACTTTTACCTTCATGCTGTGAATGTTCCAGAGGTCCAGGTCCTTGAAGTCCACAGAGGAGGGTCCAGATTTATCACTTAAATGGACTTTTTCCATCATTTCTGAGCCTCAGAACACATTTGAGCTTTCCAAGTGTCATTTCTGACCATTTTGAAGTCATTTGGACAGCTTTTGAGTAATTTTCGACATGTTTTTGACTAATTTTGAGTAGTTTCGGACAA
>NW_007577919.1:791652-793855 GCF_000690725.1 Stegastes partitus
ATGACCAAAAATGAGTCTTTATGAGGTTTTGGCCCTTTACGTCCAGTCACTGTGATTTATTATATAAATGGACAAACTTAAATGTTATTTACTGTATAAATGAGCCTGAACAGTGCAGCCTGTTGGATAAACTCTACATAAACTCTTTATGAGGGCAGAAAATCAGATCTCAACCATGTATTTAATTTTCTGGTAATTCATTTGGATGAAGATATAATAAATCTAATAATACATATAGATTGTTTAATACACCTAAACTATGCATATTATGAAGTTAGTCGGTCAAAACTTTAATATCAGTGGTGGTACTTGTTCCTGTATTGGTTAAATATGATTTCCATGTAACTTGTCTTTTTAATTTTAAATTAATTCAGTTATTGAATGTATGAAGTTTGTCTTATCTGTGCTTCGGGTTTCTTTCTCTTGTCTCATCTGTCTGTTTGGTAAGACGCTTTTATTCCCCCTTGCCATAAAATATCTGTGAATAAAAAGATAAAAATGTAATTTAAATAGATTCTGTAAAAGATTCATGTTTGATAACAGCAGCAGCAACATTCTGGAGGTTTGTCAGGTAAAAACATGTTGCATCGACTTTGTTTTGTCTTTTTTTTTTTAAAATAAAAAATGCTCTTTTTTATTTCTAAGGAAAACACACATGAATAAAATGTCTCTCTACATCTTCGTTTAAGCACCACCCGTCCATCCTGAGGAGGCGGCAGGAATCAAACGCACCTCAGCAGCAGGTGGATGTTTGGTTCGTCTAAATGAGGTTTGCTTCACTTGCTGCTGCTTTCTGTGATTCTGATGCAAGTTTTCATTGAAGAACTGATCTCAGATGGAACTGTGAGGACTTTAAGAAGCTCAGAGCCCACAGGTGAGTCCACACAGGTGAGTCCACACAGGTGAGTCCACACAGGTGAGCCCACACAGGTGAGCCCACACAGGTGAGCCCACACAGGTGAGTCCAACCTAAACCCGGTGTTACAGCTTCCACAGAACTCTGACCATCAAAGCTAATGCTAGCCCCGCTAGCCGCACAGCATGCTAACACTGAGGATTGTCCTGTAGCTGTGGGGACCACCAGTAATCCCAGTAATCCCAGTGAGGTGTTGGGTTCCTCTCATGCTGGCGGTGCACGAAGACGCTCGTGTTCACTCTTGCAGCGGAACATTTGGTGAGTTTTGTTCAGACATTTTAGAGTTTAGCAGAAGCAGCTGTAGAGAGTAAACAAACCTGATGAGGCAGCTGATTGGTTCATCTGGAAGCAAGGAGGGGGCGGGGCTACACAAAGCTGCACCGCTATTGGTTGGGGGAGGGTTAGGAATGGCAGAAGTAAACATCGTTACATTACTGTAACAGCTTTTATTTACACCTAGAAGTATGTAAGACATAAAACACAACAAGATAGAATTTAACCTCATAGGACCTTTAAACTAACATTCAGAAGATTTAACTTCAGCATCTTTTTCTAGAAACGGAGCAGCTGTTAATCTGGACACGTTCAGTTTTAACGAGGATGAAACCTTGTGCTGAAGAAACCGCCCGTATGAGTGTTCGTTGTGTAGAGGAACACGTCACAGGACTTCCCGTAAGCAGACGTTTCCACAGCGGGTCAGAAGGTCGACCTGCTGCGTCCATCATGTACATCAGAGCTCATCCATGATGCAGCTTTAATCCGCCGCCGTCTGCATCAGAGCTTCTGTAATCTGCACATACTGTCTGCATTACTCACGATTATAGGAAATATTACAACAATTAGCCAGAACACTGGTCGTAACGCTGATCTTTAAAAAGCTCGATGAGGGAAAGTGACGCTGTCATCATGCTGTAATGAATCACATGTAGCTGCAGAGTAGATCTGTGCAGTTCAGAAGGCTGAGAGGAGTAAATAAGATTATAGTATTATAATATATATATATATAATATAGCAGCTACTCTGGATTACTGTGAGAATGAAGCATAAAGCTTTTAGTGTGTCTGTGTGTTGGAAGGAGCTGCAGGCTGTTGGAGTTTAACCTGCAGGTGTTTAAACTCACTGTTTACCTCATTTATCATTTCTGCTGCATGTTGTTCCTCATTCTTCATCCCTACCTGTGCAACACGTGAACTTAATGTGCACTTATTGCTAATGTTTCACCAAAGTAAGCTAATGACTAGCCTAGGAATGCTAGATTAGCTAGTCTGGCCTGGAAATGCTGGCAAC
>NW_007577919.1:794645-797523 GCF_000690725.1 Stegastes partitus
CCTAGCCTAGGAGTGCAAATGGCTAGCCTAACAATGCTAATATCTGGCAGAGGAATGTTTATCACTAGCCTAGGAGGGGTAATGACTTACCTCATAATGCTAGCCTAAGAATGCTAGTCATTGTGCTATGAAAGCTAGTCACTAGCCTGGAAATGCTCGTAACTAGTTTCAGGATGCTAGTGTCTGGCCTCAGAATGCAAGCGACTAGCCTCAGAATGCTAATGTCTGGAAGAGCTGGTCGCTGATCTGGGAATGCTAATGTGTAGCCTATGAATGCTAGTTGCTAGGCTGGTGATGCTGGTGACAGGACATGCGGGCTGCGTGAATAGAGCATAAAGCTAACAGTGTGTCTGAAGCAGGTGAGTCTGTCAGAGTGGAACCTGCAGGTGTTCAAACAGCTTCACCTCATTCATCATCTCTGCTGCAGGTTTTGCTTCATTCTGTTTCTATACGTGAGCAACACCTGCTCCTAATGCTGTCTGAACAGTCTGACTGCACAGAAATATGTGTCCTTAGAAACGCTTTTTCAGAACCTCATTCATTGATATTTCTTGCATTTATTCACACAGGATCAATGAGTTGTGAGTCACCTGCAGCTACACCTGAGCGAGGAATGATTCAGCCGAGCGTGAGCAGCGTTTTCTCAGTTTCAGTCAAATATTGGCTTCGCTTGGATTCACTGAGAACCAAATGAAGCAGAGAAAGACAGAGAGCAGCTAATAAACCCCTGATAGTTTATTTATAATGAGTCAGACCAACATTCACAACCGGAACGTACAAAATACTCAGCAGAGCCCCAAATGTGGGTTAATCCGCCGCTTGAAATAGTCCCAGATGTGTCCTGTTTACTCCTGTTTGATCAGTGTTGAATAGAAAATGATTTACCCTGTAGTAGAGCGGCACTGTGGGTTTCAGGCTAGTAATTAGCAAATTAATCCAAATATCACCGTGTGACCTGATTTCAGAAAATATATTTATATTAATTACCAGCGACAGATAAATGATTTATTATCCTGTTGAATAAATCACACACGATGTTTGTTTGTTCTAAAGATCATTTTACAAACCAGGAAAGCGTTGGTTTGTCATAAACAGTCAGTTGTCGAGTTCATATGTTTTTCTGAGATCAGGTCACATGTTGGCCCACGTGGAGGGGCGGGACTTTCTCCATTCTCACATCATGTGACACAATATGTAGTTGGTGTCGACCAATCAGAGCACAGAATGCTCTCCTCAACACAACCGAGTAAAAAACTGGCCAAAGAAAAAACTGACCTTTTAATGTGACCCACAGTTTTTTATTGCTGTCCAAACAACTAGCGAACTAGGCTAACATTCCTAGGCTGTGGACTAGCTTTTCTGGGCTATCATTCCAAGGCTATGGACTAGATTACTTAAGCTAGCATTCCTAGACTTTGGACTAGCTTGCTAAGGCTAGCATTCCTAGGATATGGAATAACTTTTCTATACTAGCATTCCTACACTTTGGACTAGCTTGCCCAGGCTGGCATTCCCAGGCTATCGACTAGCTTACTTAAGTTGGCATTCCAAGGCTTTGGACTAGCTTACCCAGGCTAGCATTCCTAGGCTATGGACTAGCTTACCCAGGCTAGCATTCCTAGGCTATGGACTAGCTTATCTATGCTAGCTTTCCTAGGCTATTGATTAGCTTTTCTAGGCTATTCATTAGCATCCTAAGACTAAAGACAAGCACTTCCAGGCTGGTCAGTAGCGTTCCTAGGCTAGTCACCAGCAGGGTAGACTCTAGCATCCAAATCTAGTCACTAGCATTTCAAGGCTAGCTTTTCTAGGCTAGTCACTAGCATGGTATGCACTTCTTTTTTTTTTTTTAACGGCTAGTGACTAGCTTTCCTAGGTGAGTAACTCACATTCCAAGTCTAGCACGTAGCTTTTTAGGAAAGTAACTAGCAGGCTAGTCAGTAGCATTTCAAAGCTAGTCATTAGCATCCCAGGCTAGTCACTTACATTTGAAGGTTAGACATTAGCATCCCGAGGCTAGCGGCTCGTGTTCCAAGGCTGGTCATCAGTATCCAGTATGTTAGCTGCTAGGATTGGCAGTCTAGTCATTAGCATCTTGTTAGCCGGCTCAATTTTAGCACATTCCATCTGAGATGATGGTGACCGTCTCATCAGACAGAATATTCTGTGGTCTTAATCTATGTTTAGTCTTGAGTTTGTGAAACACTTTTCAGGGTTTCTGTAGAACAACATCTGACTTCTGGTTCAGACTTCTGGCTGAAGTTGTTCAGGTCTTTCTTGTCTCTCTGCTTCTTCAGTGAAACAACAAAACATGAGGATGTCAGCTGTGTCAGGTTATAATGATCAGAATCTTCACAATACAAACCTTCATTCTGCTGCTTTTCTTTCCTCTGATGATTTTATTTTCAGCCAAATACGAGCTGAGCTCCTCCGGCGGCTGATGAACCAATCAGAGGCCTCCTCTGCCTCCACAGACGCTGCTTCACGACATGTTTGTGCAGCTGAAACCTCCAGTCTGGCAGCAGCCGAGCAGAGAACGAAAATCCGTTTCCTCCTCGGCCTGACCGTCGTCCCGCTGCTGAAATATTCTCAGAATCTCAGAACCGTGGCTGAATGTGTCCTCAGAGAACAAAGCCATGATGTTTGCGGGCCGTCGGACTCTGACGGTATCTGAGCTGATGCTGTTATTTCGACACACTGAATCACTGCAGCGTCTGTTCAGGCTGTTTCTGGTTTAATGTGCTGGAAATAACGAAGAGTCTTTATTCTGCTGCTGCTGCAGAGAAGGAAACACTTTAACTTCACAGCTGCAACATTTTTATACATCATTTCATCTAAAATCTGAACAAACCTCCTCAGAACCAGCTGGTTCTGTATC
>NW_007577919.1:803427-810336 GCF_000690725.1 Stegastes partitus
TTTCCACCATCTTGTTCATGTTTCTGTCTGTGTGCAGAAAGAAATCCACCATTTGATGACAAAAATAGTTAATAAAGTGCGACTGTTTGTGACGTTGCTGCAGAGGATTGTGGGTCAGAACATCCAGAGAGGCTTCGTACTGCAGAACGTGGCTGGATGCAGCACACCGTCCTGGTCGTTCGGACATATTTTGTCTGACATACTGTGCATTGAGACAAACTAAACCCTTTCCTGGCAGCAGTATTACAGTCGTGTGGTATTAACACTCTGTGTACAGAGGAGCTGGAGGAGGCTAACCTCAGTGTTTGTGTGGTTTAGCGTTGTGTGTTTGTGTGTCTCTAAGCTGCTGCAGTGTGTCGCTGCAGCTGGATCAGTTTTATAGAAAGCAGGACAGAACATACAGGCTTTTCTCTCCACCAAATATAATCCCCGAGCTCCTGTTAATGACGGAGGCTTTGTCTGCTACACAACAGACACACAACGACACGACTCATACGGCCATTTGGTTGTTCAGTTCCGCTGCCTTTTAATGTTGGGTTTTGTTCTAAATACTTTAAGGTGGACGTGAGCTGATGGAATATTTACACCCGAGCCTTCCTGTTTCACTCCGTCAGCAGAGACTCGTGTTCAGTTCATTAAAACATGAGCGCAGTAAAAAGTTGTTTCACCACAGAGTGAATCGTGTCTGGAAGACGATCGTCTGGTATCTTCTGGAGGTAAAAATGATCCTCTCGTTGTCTAGAACTTGTTCTGACCAACCACCATCACACATGCTGGTATCAGACTTGAAAGTTTACCTAGAATGCACTTTGTAAAGTTTTCTCTGGTGAATGATCAGAAAACACAAATTTAATGAAACCGTGTAAAGTTTTGCCTTCATCGTATGAACATTTGCATTTCTGAGCCTCATAACGTCATAAACACAGGAGATGAACACATGACATGTTCAAGGCTGAAACACACCATCCCCACCGTGAAGCACGGTGGTGGCAGCATCGTGATGAAGCACGGTGGTGGCAGCATCATGANGTGTGGGTCACATCAAGGAAAATGGTGGTTTTAGGGAATCTGGAAGCTGTGAAACTGTTTTATCTGCATTTATTTATGTGACATCGGTTATGTAGACGTTCTCAACAGATCTGTAGTTTAAAGTCCGGTGCAGACACTTGCTGCTGACAGGAGTTAAATACGACCGGCGGGTTCTGTGTAGAACAGCTCGAAGCTTCCTGGAGTGAAACATGAAGCTGGGCGGTTCAACATGGACTCACTGACTGGAGCTGCTCAGCAGATGTTTGCTGAACTTTGTGCTGATGTTTAACCAGAACCACAAAGGTGTTGGCTGGATCGGGGCGATGTGGGTGGAACCGGCCGGTTCTATAGCTGGACTCCTAATGACAAGGCTGCTGGGATAAAAATACAGCGCGAGGAGGCCGTGTTAAATGACAGGGTGGCAGCAGGGTGGAGCTGTGAGCTAACGGGCTCTCTGTGCTACTGTGTCCCACATGTTTCTGATTTACATCCAGCCCCGCGACGGTTCTGCTGAACAAACAGTGACGCTGCCGTCGGCCCCACGCCGGCCGTGGAGACGCTGCAGAGAGCCGACAGAACAACAGCCGGACAGAGAGTCTGTGTTTGTGAAACGCCAGAGTTCTGCTGCGACCCAAACGCTCCAAAGCAAACAGAACGCTTCCTGTTTGTTCTCTGGTTTGACGGATTTCTCTCCACCTGAAGCTGCTCCGCTCTGCTGACACACACATTTCTGTTTTCCATGTGTGGTCACTGCTACGACCAGTTTTAGAAACCAGAGTTTTCTTCTTCTGAACCTGGAAAATGTGACGCTGAGTTCCTGCAGATTCAGGACTCAAGTTAAAGCTGCAGCAGAGTCTCAGTGAAAACCAACCAGTGAGCCGCTGCAACTGGTTTCACTGGTTCCATCATTTCTGAGCCTCAGAACTTCATCAGTNAACTTTATCTACTGACCAGAGTTCTACCTTCAGACTGAGTTCCAGGTCCTTGAAGTCCACAGAGGAGGGTCCAGATTGATCACTTTAATGGACTTTTTCCATCATTTCTGAGCCTCAGAACTTCATCAGTGCAGCAGACAGACACATGACATTTAGGAGGAAGAACACATCTGGGTTCTGCTAGAACCTGACACCAGATCAGTTCTACATCCATCCACAGTCTGAACACTGGATCTGGTTTCTGTTCAGCACCATTATTTTCCTATAATTGAAAATTGTTGCGTCATTTTGAAGAATTTGAACTCATTTTGGACAATTCAAGTTATTTTATGTAGAATCTTTGTCATTTTAGATCATTTTAATGTCATTCTGAGCACATTTTCAGTCAATATGGATCATTTCTGAGTCGTTTTGGAGAACTTTTGTGTCATTCTGTGCAGTTTTTAAAAAAATGTACGATAATTTTCAAGCAATTTTGGACAAATTGAGTCATCTTGCATAACATTCGAGTAATTCTGGGCACATTTTTGTGTGATTCTAAACAAGTTTTCTGCATTTCTGACAATTATCAACGTTAACTTTTCCAGATTTATCACCTTAATGGACTTTTTCCATCATTTCTGAGCCTCAGAACTTCATCAGTCCAGCAGACAGACACATGACATTTAGGAGGAAGAACAGGGTTCTGCTAGAACCTGACACCAGATCAGTTCTACATCCATCCAGGTGTCTCAGTCTGAACGCTGGATATTTGGGCAAATTTGAGTAATCTTGGATCCTTTTTGTGTAACTTTCTTGTCACTTTGAACTATTTTTGGAATAATATTGGACATTTTTGCCAGTTTTCCAGTATTCTGGACAACTTTAATGTCATGTTTTAACTATTTCTGATTAATGAAAAACACATTTAAGTTCTGTTAAAACTTACAAACTAAATCAGTTCTACATCCATCCAGGTGTCTCAGTCTGAACACTGCATTTATTTTTCTCTATAACAAACTTTAACGAAGACAAATTTTAGCCACTGTGGACGATGTTTACGTCACACTGGACAAATCTGGATTTTTTTTTGTTTTTATTGACAACTGGAGTCGCTTTGACAAACTTTGGAGAAGTTTAGAATCATTCTCTGCAATTTCTGAATAATTTTTAAGTAGTTTTAGACAATTTACAAAATCTGAAGCCATTTTGGAAAATATTTTTGTCATCTTTGGATTTTTGTCAGTTTTACGAATTTTAAAAAATGGACAATTTAGACTCATTTTTTTAAACATTTTATGTCATTTTGGACAGATTTACAGTAAACTAGGACAACTTTTGAGTAATTTTGGACCATTTCTGAGCGCTTGTTTTTCTCTTTAACCAACTGTGAGCATCAGTATTATGGGATGTATCATCATTTGAGCAGGAAAATTGGACTAAAATGACTCAAAATGACAACTTTCATGGAATTTTAGTCTCTAGAAACCTCACATTCATCACATTTATAATAATAATTTCCACATTAAGATGCTTCTACAGCGTCACAGTCACAGAACAATCGTCTTTGTCTCGTAATCATCAGATCTTTTTTCATAATTACGACTCACAGAGCAGGTTGTAATTATCCCACATCGTCTCTAATCGACGTCTTTGTTGATTCAAGCTGCAGCAGTTTAATGTCCGTGACAGTTCTGTTAGAAGTCGTTCTAATTTTGGACTCCTTTTAAAGGCCTTTTGTGTAACTTCCGACAGTTTTTTGTCATTTTTAACAATTATTGAGTCATTTTTTTGGATCCTTTTCTACAATTTGACTAATTTTCAACACTTTTTGCGTAACTTTGCGTTATTTAGTCCTAATATTGGACAAGCTTTGTGCAATTTGGAAAATATTCACAGCATGAAGGTAAAACTTGATTAAATAAATCCGCTATAGATAAAGAACCGGCTGATTCTGAGGACGTCGGGGGGGAACCGGTCCATTAACACCCAGCTCCTCCCATCACGTGACCCACAAGCTGAATCGTCTCCGTGGCTTGTGGTCGGTTTGAGTATAAATGAAAGTGATGTTCAGAACTTAAAGCCCCGCAGGAGGGATGAAAGGACGCGAGTGCAGCAGCAGGAGGTCTGCAGCTCGTCCTCTAATTTAAGGCGGTAATTACACAGCCGTCGGACCTCCACCTCGTCTTGGCTGCTCCTCCCTTCACCTCCTCCTCACTGTTTAACCTCAGCTTCTCAGGGTTATTTTGGAAGAGATGAAACGGTCGACGGTTTGACTGGATGTCGTCGTAAAAATCCATAAAACATGGGTGAGGGTGTCGGAAAGAAATGGTACAAAACTGTAAAAAAATGATGAAAATAATAATAATAATAGTTTTTACGAGAGATGAACCTTTTACACAGTAAAACTTTAGCTGTAAACATAGAAGATTTATTTATTTTTTAAATAAATTTACAATGGACGCATCATTAAAACAGAGAAAAATATATTTTGCTGTAGATTCACCATCAAAACACAGAAATTAGTCATTTTTTAAAATTATATTCTGCGTAGCTATGTTCTCTCTTTGTTCTGCTCTCGACTTCCCATTAAAATAAAATAAATGTGCTGTTGATTTCTTTTCCCTGTGGACTTAATTAACAGAAAACTTCTGTTTTTTAAATTATGGAGAAAAGTCCAGCTCATTAGCTGCCAGAACTTTTACTGTTTATTTCTTTAAGTGTGTTTTTTAACCCTTANGAGAAGTTTAGAATCATTCTCTGCAATTTCTGAATCATTTTTAAGTCATTTTAGACAATTTACAAAATCTGAAGCCATTTTGGAAAATATTTTTGTCATCTTTGGATTTTTGTCAGTTTTACGAATTTTAAAAAATGGACAATTTAGACTCATTTTTTTAAACATTTTATGTCATTTTGGACAGATTTACAGTAAACTAGGACAACTTTTGAGTAATTTTGGACCATTTCTGAGCGCTTGTTTTTCTCTTTAACCAACTGTGAGCATCAGTATTATGGGATGTATCATCATTTGAGCAGGAAAATTGGACTAAAATGACTCAAAATGACAACTTTCATGGAATTTTAGTCTCTAGAAACCTCACATTCATCACATTTATAATAATAATTTCCACATTAAGATGCTTCTACAGCGTCACAGTCACAGAACAATCGTCTTTGTCTCGTAATCATCAGATCTTTTTTCATAATTACGACTCACAGAGCAGGTTGTAATTATCCCACATCGTCTCTAATCGACGTCTTTGTTGATTCAAGCTGCAGCAGTTTAATGTCCGTGACAGTTCTGTTAGAAGTCGTTCTAATTTTGGACTCCTTTTAAAGGCCTTTTGTGTAACTTCCGACAGTTTTTTGTCATTTTTAACAATTATTGAGTCATTTTTTTGGATCCTTTTCTACAATTTGACTAATTTTCAACACTTTTTGCGTAACTTTGCGTTATTTAGTCCTAATATTGGACAAGCTTTGTGCAATTTGGAAAATATTCACAGCATGAAGGTAAAACTTGATTAAATAAATCCGCTATAGATAAAGAACCGGCTGATTCTGAGGACGTCGGGGGGGAACCGGTCCATTAACACCCAGCTCCTCCCATCACGTGACCCACAAGCTGAATCGTCTCCGTGGCTTGTGGTCGGTTTGAGTATAAATGAAAGTGATGTTCAGAACTTAAAGCCCCGCAGGAGGGATGAAAGGACGCGAGTGCAGCAGCAGGAGGTCTGCAGCTCGTCCTCTAATTTAAGGCGGTAATTACACAGCCGTCGGACCTCCACCTCGTCTTGGCTGCTCCTCCCTTCACCTCCTCCTCACTGTTTAACCTCAGCTTCTCAGGGTTATTTTGGAAGAGATGAAACGGTCGACGGTTTGACTGGATGTCGTCGTAAAAATCCATAAAACATGGGTGAGGGTGTCGGAAAGAAATGGTACAAAACTGTAAAAAAATGATGAAAATAATAATAATAATAGTTTTTACGAGAGATGAACCTTTTACACAGTAAAACTTTAGCTGTAAACATAGAAGATTTATTTATTTTTTAAATAAATTTACAATGGACGCATC
Source organism: Stegastes partitus (assembly GCF_000690725.1). NCBI lineage: Eukaryota > Metazoa > Chordata > Actinopteri > Pomacentridae > Stegastes > Stegastes partitus. The sequence goes on from NW_007577919.1 coordinate 809,449, forward strand.
ATTAAAACAGAGAAAAATATATTTTGCTGTAGATTCACCATCAAAACACAGAAATTAGTCATTTTTTAAAATTATATTCTGCGTAGCTATGTTCTCTCTTTGTTCTGCTCTCGACTTCCCATTAAAATAAAATAAATGTGCTGTTGATTTCTTTTCCCTGTGGACTTAATTAACAGAAAACTTCTGTTTTTTAAATTATGGAGAAAAGTCCAGCTCATTAGCTGCCAGAACTTTTACTGTTTATTTCTTTAAGTGTGTTTTTTAACCCTTAAATACTGTTTGTAGGAGCCTAAATCTATTTCTGTGATTCTGGATTTGGTTCTTATTTTACCACGATTATTTCTATTTGGTTTTGATTTTTTGTTCAAGAGTAACTTTGATATTGATTCTGATTAACATTTTTATTTTGCGAAATTTATTTGTTATTTGGTTAAATGTTGTTAATCATATTTGAATTCTGTGTTAGTGTGGTCTTTTGGTTTATTGATTTGTTTTTTGATATTTGGTTCGCTATATTAGGGTCCCTTAAATTTGCAAGGGATCCTGGGAAAATGATTGATGGCATGGATGGAGCCAAACAGTTTTTTGACTGCTCATACTTTTGTATCCTCGTTTTGCTTTATGTTTTTCCGTCTGTAAATTTCTTCTTTTTTTTTTTTGTGAACTTAAGAATCCCGTTTAAACAGCAACTCGGTGTCAGTTCGATTTTATCTTTGGAGTACAGTAAAGTACCCAGCAAAGCATTCAACGTGGACATTTGGAAAGCTACGGGGAAAAAAGTTAGTCAAACTGGGCTTCATCAACTTTAGACCATACACTGTTTTTTGGTCAAATTTGCCTGTTTTTAACATTTAACAGCATTAAAAATACACTAAATGTTGATTTTTT
>NW_007577919.1:814501-815574 GCF_000690725.1 Stegastes partitus
ACTTTGCCTCTTTTTGTAGTGATTTCGTGTTTTTGTTGTGGTCATTTTTAGTGGTTTTGTTGTGATTTTGCATCTTTTTGTGCTGATTTAGTTGCAGTTTTTAAACAAAACTCAAATGTGTTTCTCAGCCCTGAAAATGTCCAGAGTGTCTGTCTGCTGTGCTGACTCTGAGGTCTGGAGGGAACTTTTGTTAACTTGAACTCCTGTGACATCTTCCACAAACCGTAATCTGATTTAGTTTTACTGTAAACACGTGATCCAATCAGTTGTAACTCTCCTCCAGCTGAGTTAAAATAACTCGACTGTGGTTTGACATTTTCCTCTTGAACGCGTCATCAGATGACTGGAGCCCATTAGACAGTCTTCAGCTGTGGACCCACTTAATGCTGCATTACTGCCCCGTCTGGGGGAGGAGGGTTATTGTGGTGGGAGGAAATGTCGCGGCACAGGAAGACCACAGGTGGAAATGTTATCGCCACAATAAGAGCTCTAATTGCCGCAGGAGGAAACATCCACAAGTGTTCAGACGCATCACGGACACTCGGCTGAAGGCAGCCAGAGTACTGCGGCTGCAAACATTACATCCACTAATGTTCAAGAAATAGACTCTACAACTGGGCTGAAAATGGAACCTCTTTATTTAGCCGGTTCTAAGTTTGGTGAGCAAACTCTCAAAAGTTATTCAGGGGACTTGCTGCTACCACTGAGCTACAGAAAGAAGATCAAACCTCCTGAAAGTTTTCTCCCGTAACTGCTTTTCAATACTGAATCAGTTTAATTTGGATTTTTGAAAAACAATTTAGAAAAAGACTCTTTCTTGTCAAAGTAAAAACAGATTTCTACAAAGCAATATAAACTCTGACTGGGCGTCCAGAACATTCACCTTGTTATCTTTAATCCATTTCTGTGGAGCTTTGGCTCATTGTCTTGATAGAAAACAAATCTTTTCCAAGTCTCAGATCTCCTGCAGACTGCATCAGGTTGTCCTCCAGGATTTCTCTACACATTGCTGCATTCATTTACCCTCTATCTTTACAAGCCTTCCAGGCTGCTGCTGAGAGGCATCATGATGC
>NW_007577919.1:816178-817633 GCF_000690725.1 Stegastes partitus
AACTTTGGTCCAATCAGACCAAAGAACCTTCTTCCAGGTGACTCCAGAGTCTCCACATGTCTTCTCTAGTCCAGATTTAAAACGAGCTTTTTCCAACAGAGTCTTTCTCTTTGTCTCCCATAAAGCTCTGATGGTGAAGAACAGACAACAGTTGTATGAACAGTCTCTCCATCTCAGCTGCTGAAGTTGGTAACTCCTTCAGAGGAGTCATCGGTGTCTTGGTGGCCTCCTTCACTAGTCTCTTACAGTTTTTGAGGACGTCCTGCTCTAGTCAGATGTGCCATATTCCTTCCATTTGTTCATGATGGCTGTAACTGGACTCTAACAGATGTTTAGTGACTTTTTTGAGTCGTTTTGTACAAATTTAAGTGTTTTCTTCAACATTGCGTTCCAACATGAGCTGCCTGCAGTCTGAGTGATGCCTCCTCTGCTCTCTACAGCAATAAACATAACAGTATGCTAGTGTCGTACAGTATAGTAGTGTACTACAGTATACAGTAGTACTACGGCGTGTACTGTGCAGCTGAACTCGTCAGACGATTCAGATTTCCTGCAGTAGAATCAGTCGCCGCTCACAGCTGAAGCTTCTCCTCGCTGAGGGTCCGGCGTCCAGCAGCTCAGAGGGATTCAGAGCCTCTTTAATCTCATAATCTTTAATAGAGTAGCTCTTGTTAGCTGCTCAGGGCCTGGAGGGAGACCGCTGCTGCTGCTGCAGTCACATCAGCCTGCATGGATGCACGGACGCAGCAACACGCTGCAGCTGCACCGATGCAGCCGCTGAACTGCTCAGAGTCCGTCTGCTGATCAGCAGCCTGCTAACATGAACAGAACCATCAGATCGCAGCGTCCAGCCGTCCGTTTACAACCTGCAGCTCAGCGTCATTCATCTCGGCGACGAGTTCTTCATCAGCCGCTCGCTGCAGGCCGCTGCTGCTTCACTGCATTATTCATCCGCACAGTCTGAGAGAACAGAAACCGCTGCTGCCGTCTGAGGATCAGTTATTATTAAACCAGCCCAACCTGGAACTTTATCTAATCGAGTCATGCATGTGAACGTCTCTGCAGTTTTCATCCTTAGTTTTGTTTCAGTGTGACGATAATCAACAAGTAAAATCACTAAAATATACAAACATGTTTCTACTTAAATCCTACTCTATCGTTCTGCTTCTCCAAAGGGCTGTTTCTTCATCACGCAGTTGACTTTTTCCATCTTTTTGCATCTTTTTGCAGTTGTTCTGCATATTTTTTTAGTGCTGTTGCTTTTTTTAGTAGTTGTTTTGCTTTTTTGGGGGGTAATTTTCCATCTTTTTTGCAGTTGTTTTGCATCTTTTTGCAGATGTTTTTCATATTTTTCTTGTAGTTTTGCTCTTTTTGCATTTTTTCCCTCTTTTCTTAGTAGTTTTGCATCTTTTTTTGTCGTTGTTTTCCATCTTTGTTGGTGCTTTTGCATCTTTT
>NW_007577919.1:823464-825077 GCF_000690725.1 Stegastes partitus
TTGGTTTGTTAGTAGTTATTTGGTTAGTTATTGGTTGATTGGTGGTTAGTGGTTATTTAATAATTAGTTGGTGGTTAGTTAGTGGTTATTTGATGGTTAGCTGGTGGTTATTTAGAGGTTAGTTAGTGGTTAGTTAGTTAATTAATGGTTAGTTGGTGGTTATTTGATAGTTAGTTGGTGGTTATTTAGTGGTTAGTTAGTGGTTGGTTGGTGGTTAGATAGTGGTTATTTAATAGTTAGCTGGTGGTTAGATGTTGTTTAGTTGGTGGTTAGCTAGTGGTTATTTAATAGTTAATTAATGGTTAGATGGTAGTTCTCTGGTGGCTGTCGTTGGAGGGGGGGTATTTTTATTGAGGTGTGGCCCAACTGGTTTCCTCTGTCGTCTCTTTTTATCTCCTTCTCTCCTTTTCTTCCTTTTTTTTTCTTCGCCTCGTTTCGTCTTCCTCCTCTTTCTTATGGGCTCTTCTCCCATTTTCTCTCCTTCTCTCCTCTCTTCTTTCCTTCTTTCCTTTCATGTTGTCTGCCTCATTATTATATGTTTTCCTTTTTTTTTTGTTTCCTCCTTTCCTTCCTCTCTGTCTCTTGCTTCCTTCCCTCCTCTGATTTATTCTTTCCTCTCTTCTTCTCTCTCGTCTCCTAACTTCTCTCTCTTCTTTTCTCCTGCCTCCTTTCTTGTTTCTTCCGTTTCCCTGTTGTTTCAGGATTCATAAAGCTTTTGTGTTCACAGAAATACGACCATTTAAACGTGTTTTCATCAGTTTTCTGCATAAAGAAACCTGCAGTTGGTCTCTTTAAGTTCCACATGTTGAGCTCGTCCTCAGCGATGAACTCACCTGTGTGACTCATCCAGGTGACGTCAGTTCATACCTGCAGCTTCCCCTGCAAACCTCAGATTTTAAAAGCCAACAGAGGCAATAACCAAAAACTGTCGCATCCATTCAGAGACTGAAGTCCGTTTTTAGAGTTGCTTGGACAACTTCATCATGAAACCTTCACAACTGGCTTTTTTCTGATATTTGTAGCTGCAGAGACGGAAATATATTTTATTTTTACCGACTTTAAAGAGCTGCTGATTAATCTGAATATAACTAAACAACAGCATGTTGTCTTTAAAAAAAATCTCCAACATGACACCTTTAAACTGTAAAAACAGAAACATGTTCAACTATCCGCTGGTCACTGAACAGAAAATGTGTAAAAATGAACCAACTCTGAGCTTAAAATCCAAATATTTCCAAAAAATATCTTGTTTTCTATTTGTCTCAATTAAAAATGAGCCACAAAATTACACATTTTCTGATTTTTCAGGTTGGACTGCAGACAGTCAGAGAGACTGAGAGAGAAAAAACAAACCTACTGGATCAATAAATAAATGCAGCACGGCTCAGAAACAGTGAGCAGAGGAGCAGGTTGTTGGACGATACATCCAGCTGATGGTGGAACATCTTCCTACAGCTGGTGAGCAGAGAAAAAAAGTCTGTAGAGGCTGGAGATAGTTTAATATCTACAGTATGAGGATACAAAACAACCACACAAAAAAGATAAAAACGACAAATAAAATTAAACAGAAAAGAGACAAAAGTGTCCCGAAGAGACAAGAAATGACACAAAAA
>NW_007577919.1:829095-831525 GCF_000690725.1 Stegastes partitus
TAAACAAACAAAAAACGAGACAAAAAAACAAGAAAAATTAAACAAAACAACAGAAAGGAAATTTACACAAACAACATAATTTAAAAAAAATTAAAAAAAATACACAAAATCGCACAAATGAGGCACAAAGTTACACAAACAAAACACAAACGACATAAACGACACACAGAATGACAAAGGACACACTGTCAGAGTTGGAGGCTGTTAATGTGAACTTTAACATCTGTAACATCTGTTTCATTATATTTAAATTAAATCGGTGAAACCCGGTTCTGGGTTCTGTCTCCTCCCTCATGGTTCTGGTTCCGGTTCCGTGGAGCTGCAGGACTTTATGTTTCAGTGAAACAGGACACACAGTGAGGAAAAACGACTGAACTGTATTTACAGTAACCTGATCCTACTTCCTGTCTGTGCTGCTTCTCTCCTCCTATAGGCGGTCGCTATGGCAGCGCTGGGCGGGGCCTCCGTGCCTCGGTGACGTCAGTGGAGCTGTTCATTGGGTGGTGCTGAACCGTCGCCGCCGTCAGTCGCCGCTCCGCTGCTCTCTCTGCCGGACCGGAGGCTCCGGGAAGCGGGAACCTGCGCTCAGCTCGGCGGGAGGACGGAGCTCCGGAGGCGGATCTCCATCAGGTCAGTGTCCGCCTCTGGGGAGGGCAGCAGCGGGGAGCGGAGTCGGGCTCCACCGCTGCTGCTGCTGCTGCTGGTTGTGTAACGTCGGCTGCATGTGTGGATGTAGGAGCGGACCGAGCAGCGCTCAGAGCCCGGGCTCAGGCCACTCTGAGCCCGCTCAGAGCGCACAGAGAGCCGGGGAGGAACCGGGGGAGAGACGGTGTGTGTCCGTCAGCCGCGCCTCGATCCGCCCGATCAAACATTTGACTCAGATTTGCATGATCCAGTGGACAGACACACAAACACACAACACACACACACGACACACAGACACAACACACAGACGCGACACAGACGCGACATACACACATAAAACACACACACACACACACACACACACACACAGTCACACACACACATAGACACACACATACAAAACACACACATAGACAAACACACACATACAAAACACAACTCATACACACACAGGCACACAAAACACACACACTCACACACAACACAACGCATACACACACACACACACACACACTCTGATCACATGAATGAATTTAAACCTTCAGTGTGTTTTTCATTAATGAATTTGCTGATTCTCCAGTTTGAGGAATAACTGGTTAGTTAGTGGTTANTAATGGTCATTTTCCATCTCAGCTGTAATCAGGTTGTTTGGTCATTTTGAATTTATTTAAAGCTGATGTGTATTTCTTTGTAGTCATTTTGTGTAGATTTCTGGTTGTTTTGAAGTCCAGTTTTTGCCTTCATGGATGTTTTACGTATTTTTTTTTTGTGTGTGTTTATTGTGCGTCTCCTCACAGTTGCATCTCTTCGGGGTTTTATTGTGTCTGTCTGTTGGAAGGCATTTTGCACATCTTTACAGTTGTTTTGAACGGATCCGTGGTCTCTCTGCACGACTTTGTTCAGGTCTTGCATCTCTTTAGGAAGTAAAACACGATTAAACAGTGACACACAAAGTGCACGAATGCTCCAGCTGCCTCGTGTCACGTTTTCACGGATGCAGCAGGACGCTGTGTGATTGTCGAGCTTCTCTTCATTGTGCGGTTTCAGGTCAGCTTCAGCGTGCAGGACGCGAGCATCACTCGGTGTAATGCTGGAAAGTGTAAGAGGATCAGCGGCGTCATTAAGCGGAGCGGCAGCAGATCAGAGAACATCAGGTGGACGGTTCACTTCAGAACTGCTCTGAACCGACGGACTGGAGCCGCTGATGAACCGGTTGAACCGAGGACAGCATCTCTAAAGAGCACAAAGAGTAAAACCATCATGTTGATCTGGTCGGATTCAGGTAAAGCAGCAACACAAGAACTAATGAGAGAAGATCCGTCGAACCCGTGTGTTTATGTCCAAAGAGCTTCACTGTAGAAACCAACATGCAAATACACAGTTAATCTAATATTTCTCTGTTAATAATGTCGATACAGGATCACAGACTGACTCAGATCTGTGATTTATCAAAGATAAAACCCGTAAAAGCAGAAACATCGTCAGAGTTGCCTTTCCCAGTCGCCTCCTGTGATGTCTTCTGTTGGAAAAACGAGCTTCAAATCATCTTATTTCATCAAAAATCACTTTAAGTCTCCTTTTTAAAGAAGTTAAACAAAAAAAAAAATCGACTGCATCCAACAGTCCCGTGCAAAAAACATAAAGTTTTCAGCTGAACTGCAGAAACGAGACAAGTTTGGAAACAAAAACCATATTAAATCTAAATAGTTAAATATCTATGATGATGAGACTTAGAAAAATGCACAATTCCTCCTCCTAAAATAGAAAGAGGAGATATCTGTAAAA
>NW_007577919.1:833295-834294 GCF_000690725.1 Stegastes partitus
GTTTAAAGCTCAGCTCAGAGCATCAGCGTGAACATGAAGCTCTGATCCTTCAGACTTCAGTCAAACATGTAATTTTAAAGGCTCGGTTCTTTTTTAAGCCGCTCCGTTAGTTTTTTTTGTTCTCTGTTTCTGCATCACGTCGGTTCAAACCAACAAGTGGAGCTTGGTGTTGAAGCAGGTGACTCGCTGCAGCTCTGACTGACGGGATCACGTCGGCTCTCATGAACAACTTCAGGTGTTTGCTCTCGTTTGAAGTTCCCGTTTTGTAGTTTTTATTAACCTCCCAGCAGGAGTCGCTTCACTGACGGAGCTTCAGTCTGTTTCTGCAGAGAAACTGAAATTGAACAGAACAGAGGAGCTCTGACAGCTTTTTGCCGCCGTGTCCTGTCTGATCAGTGTTTGGATGGTTGAAATGTGGATCAACACGTGTTCATATGGACAGAATGTCGGCTGTTTTAATAGAAGAACATGAGAGTGTTTGTTGGTCGAAGGAGCTGCAGAGGTTTCAGCAGAGTGTTCAGACTGATAATCCATCTTTTATTGATATAAGTTCTATGTGCAGGTGTTTGTCTTCTGTTCTGATTGAACTCGTTTTCTGGTCTGTTTGCTTCTTCGTCCTGCTGCAGCATCAATTCTTCTCCTCAGAGACGCAGAAGAAGAAACACATCTGTGAGTTTAATCGTCGTTTTCTCTCCTGTTGCTTCACCGGACATCATTTATCTGATCAACTCGTCTCTATCTGGGATTGAACTGGACTTGAAAAGCTGCTTTAAAGACTCAAGCAGCTTCTACTGCCAAACTTCGTTAATTAAGACACACGTTTTACATTTAGTGTCTTTCATGGCTCAATGTCTCGACTGAACCGTTCTTCATATGTACAGTTATGTGTTCTATAGAGAGACAAACTGGACCGAAGACACATAAAACTGAGACACAAGACAAGAAAATCAAATCACAAAATGAGACAAACTACACAACACAACAAAAACAACACAAAAC
>NW_007577919.1:834977-836120 GCF_000690725.1 Stegastes partitus
AACAGAAAGGAGACCAGAGGCTGTAAAAACATCTTGTATTAATATTAATATAAAATGTATAAAATGTGGAAACAACTTTTTTTTTATTTTATTTTAAATCAAACAATCAGATCAGTTGTTAACACTGAGAAGCTCAGTCCAGTAGAACTCGTGTTTGGTTCCTATAGTTCAAGCTGTTCATTAACAGTGTCCACGTTTCCTGTTTGTTCTGGTTCTGTGTGGATCAGAAACCCGTTTTGACTCTGATCAAATGTTTCCTTCGGATCGTCTCGGTTTTGAAACAGTCGTCGCTCAATATGTCGCCGTCTTCAGACAGAATCTGAGCTGCAGCTGCTCCGTCTGTCGGACTAAACGGTGCCGGCCCGACGTGTGAACGTGATGAATCAGGTCGGGATGAAGATTCTGCTCGTTGTGCTTCCTCCTCGGATCCACCAATCAGAGGAGGTTGGGGGGGGGGCTCCTATAGCGACACCTGATAGGTCCAGATCCGGTTTCTGTACCTGAATACTCATAAATACTTTACGGCTTACAGTTCTGCATTAGAGCGACGTTTCACAAGTTCTGTTTAGATTCTGTTTGTTGTTTCAAACTAAGACGGATTTTGAGGATTTCATGATTTCAGACCAAATGTGTGTTGAATCATCATCAGTGTCTGAAGAAGAACATTCAGCAGAATCATGAGTTGGTAAACTACATGAAGCATCTCTGCACATATAGAACCAACATCTNAATCAGAGTAATTTTGGACAAATTTGAGTCTTTTTTTTTGGACTGAAACACTCGTTGATACACAAACTGCTGCGTTTACAGTTTAAACTCCACCTGACGAACTGAACGCAGAAACGCCGACGACTTCTCAGCTGGTTACTGATTCAGCCTGAGCTCAGTTTGTGTCTCTTTTAATTGATTTTGTGTTTCTTTGCTGTTGTTTTGTGTTCATTTTCATCTCTTTCTGTTTTGGTTTGTGGTTATTTTGTGTCTCTTTAAGTCACTTTGTACCTGCTTGTCTAACGACTAAACTGTTTGTGTTAATTGTGTGTCTTTTTGTATTTGCTCTGTGCCTCATTTGTGTATTTTTGTGTGTCTTTGTAGCTGTTTGTCGCTCCTTGTTTTTGTATTTTGTGTTTTCCGCTGACGTCGGTT
>NW_007577919.1:838004-839505 GCF_000690725.1 Stegastes partitus
TGGAGTTTTATTTCTGGAGATACTGAACCATGAAAACGGCTTCACAGGTTGTTTTTCGAGGGTGAAAATAAGAAACGTTCTCAGCCAGAACATTTCACAGAACAAACAAACAAACTGTGAACAGAATGTGAGGATCTGGACGAACATGTTTCCTGATTTTCTGTCAGAATTTGAGACACGCTGGAACAGATCAGTTCACAGCAAACATCTGAAACGGTTTTCATCTTTGGATTCCTTCAGACGCTCGTCACTCTGTGCTGCTGATTCAGATGATAGAACTAATAGTTTCCTGTTGTGGAGGAAGAGCCTCAGACAGAAAAGCTGCTTCTATCAAACTTCCTCCTTCGGGTGGATCAGCTGTTTCTGTGCAGCTGATTTAACTGCTTCAGTTTTGGTTTGAATCACAGTTTTCTGCCACTTTTTCAGCAGCTGTTTCTTTTCCTGCAGCTGCTTTTTCTGCTTTCATTTTCAGTCACTGTTTGATTTTATTCTTTGACGCTGTTTTTGTCGATTTCATTTCCTGTTTATTTTACTTTTTTGCACTTTTTCTCATTTTAGTAGCTGATTTTGGTCATTTACAGGTTTTTTCCAAATCATTTAAAGAGTTTTTGCTTTCGTTTGTTGCTGGTTTTGTCACTTCAGTCCCTGTTTTTGTAGCTTTTGGTCGCTGTTTGCGCTCCATACCGGTGATGCAGACTCAGATTTCTGATGTCCGAGTCCAGCTTCTGTCGAATCTGCGTCTTCAGGTGGACGTTTCATTTTGAGCCTCCAGAGACCGAACACGGTTGCAGACTGTATGTATCCAGATATTTATATCTGCGAGCGCTCTAACTGTGTGATTACAGCTCTAACGAGACGCTGCGGAGCTGATTAGAGACCAGAACCTCCAGAACCTTCACTTACATCCTCACAGTTCTGTCATTTCTGCCGACTCGGTGGGCTTCGGCTCTACGGTGGCCTCTGTGTGGCTGTTTGTGCTTTACGTCACCGCCGAGACCTGCTGGCAACTCACAGGGCAACGTGGAGGCAACGTGTCTGCTCAGAGGGCAACATGGAGGCAACTTGTCTGCTCAGAGGGCAACGTGGAGGCAACGTGTCTGCTCAGAGGGCAACATGGAGGCAACGTGGCAACTCACAGGGCAACATAGAGGCAACGTGGCAACTCACAGGGCAACGTGGAGGCAGCGTGTCTGCTCAGAGGGCAACATGGAGGCAACATGACAACTCACAGGACAACATGGAGGCAACATGGCAACTCAGAGGGCAACATGGCAACTCACAGGGCAACATGGAGGCAATGTGGCTGCTCACAGGGCAACATGGAGGCAACGTGGCAACTCACAGGGCAACATGGCAGCAACGTAGCAACTCACAGGGCAACATGGCAGCAATGTGGCAACTCACAGGGCAACATGGCAACTCACAGGGCAACATGGAGGCAACGTGGCAACTCCCAGGGCAACATGGCAGCAACGTAGCAACTCACAGGGCAACATGGCAG
>NW_007577919.1:840310-848615 GCF_000690725.1 Stegastes partitus
TTGGCAACTATATGGGGCAACATGGCAACTCTTTGGGGCAACATGGCAACTTAGAGGGCATTGTGGCAGCCTAATGAGGCAATATGGCAGCTCAGAGGGCAACATGGCAATTTAGAGGGCAACATGTCACCTCTGTGGGGCAACATGTCAGCCCTGTTGGGCAACATGGCAGCTTAGTGAGGCAACAGGGCAACTATGTGGGGCAACATGGCAACTTAGAAGGAAATATGGAGGCAACACGGCAGCTCAGAGGGCAACATGTCACCTCTGTGGGGCAACACGGCAGCTCAGAAATACTCATGATTTTATGTAAAATAAAGAAAAAAGTGAAAATGTGTTTTAATCACAGAAAATGAGGTATTTTTACGAGGTGGTACTTTTCCGTTATTTTAAGGTTATCTGAGCGTTTGCTGTCGTTATTGAGGGTTCGTCATGAACCTGGTTCCAGTTTTGGCTTCATGATGAAGAACAAACGTGGCTGCAGGACCATCATCATCATCGTGGCTCTGACCTCTCGCTGTCTTTAATTGAGGGTTCGTCCTCCAGGTCGCGGCTCCGGCTCCAGTTAAAGAATAAAAGCAGCTGCAGACGATGACTGAGCTCCACATTAACCTCCGAGCTGCTCTGTGACACAAACAGCAGATTATATAAATCTGTCCTGCGTCATTCACAGCGTCGTTCATAAATCTCTCCTCTTATAATCTCAAATTCAATTGAGGAGCCGAGTGCAGAGCAGAGGTGAGGCGCTGACCAGCCAGTGAACCGTCCTCCTCCTCCTCCTCCGAAGCTCCTCGACGCCTCCCTGAAAGTCGATCCTCAGCGTCCACGCAGACACACAACCACAAAAACGGGCTTCTCGTGTTTAATTGTTGCGTCTGAGGAGTCTGGAGACACCACAGAAGGAGACCGAACCGTCCTGATGACACACAGAACCAGACGAACGAGACTCAAAGCTGCTTTCTGCTATTTCTGTGTCTTAGTTTTGCTGTTTGTCGTCCTGCTTCGGTCGTTTTGTGTCTCTTTGCTTTTGTCTCCACATGCTGTAGATATTAAACTATCTCCACGTTTCCAGACTTTTTCTCTCGACTATCAGCTGTAGAAACATGTTCCACCATCAGCTGGATGTATCTCCAACATCTCGCTCCTCTGTTCACTGTTTCTGCTGCATTTGATTTATTGCGGTAATTTCAAGTTATTTAGTGTTTTTTATCTCTCGTGTCTCATTTTTGTTGTTTTCTGTTGGTTCAGGTGTTGATTCGTGTCATCCTGGGTCTAGTTTTTGTCATGTTTTGTCTCTTTGTGGTCGTTTTGTCTCCTCACACTGTAGATATTTAACTGTTTAGATTTTTGCAGCTTCTACAAACTCTGCTCTTCAGCTGTAGACAGATGTTCCACCATCAGCTGGATGTCTCTCCAACAATTGTTTCCTCTGTTAACTGGTTCTGAGCCGTGCTGCGTTTATTTATTGATCCAGTTGGTTTTTATTTTCCTCTCAGTCTCTCTCGTCGTCTTTCTGGGTTTTTGCAGAATCTGGTTAAAGAGGAAAATGTTTAAATAATGCGGTTTTCATTAAACATCACGACTTTAGGATCAGAAAGCTGAAAATGTGACTCTTTTAGTTTTGTGGCTGATAAATGTTGTGATTTTGGTGATTTTTCTGGGTTTTCAAACCCTCCAGCTGGTTTTAACGTCCAGAATCTGAATGACTGAATCAGTCGACAGCATCGACGACAGTTTCCAGACGTAAACTCCGAACTAAACCCGTTAGTTCTGTGGTTCCGGTTCCGTCTGCTCGCTCTGAACAAAACCAGCTGCCGCAGCACATTCACATAAATGAGTGGATGTCTGCGGCCGACCTGCTTCACATGGATTAAAGCGAGGAGCTGCAGCCAAATCCTCCTAAAAAACCCAATTTAAGCGTGATGATGATGATGTGTTTAATCTGCAGCAAGAAGCTGCTGAAAGATTAACGTCCTGAAGCCTCGTGTTCCAGCTACACCACTATTCAGTCATACGTTTAATAATTAGAGCCGTGACGCTGATAGAATTCATCACCAGAATCATTTACCAGGATGGAACCAGCAGATTAAACCGTCCAATAGATGTGAACCAATAGAACTGGATCTGATAGTCTGAGACTCAGTGAGACACAAAATGAGAAACAAAATGTAAACAAACAAGACAAATTGTTAAAAATGTGGAAAATGAGACAGTAAATGAGAAAATCTAAACAAAACAAGAAAATAGAGACAAAAGAAAAAAAGGGGACACAAAATAAGAAAAAATGGACAAAATGAGACACACAAATAAAAAATAAAAATAAAAAACAAGACAAATTGTGGAAATTGTGGGAATTGAGACAGTTAATCAGAAAAACAGACACTAAATGAGAAAAACAAAACAATTAAATAAATACAAAAAAGAAAAGAAATGAGGCATGAAAGGAGAAAAATGAGACAAAATGAGAAACAACATTTTTTTTAAAAAACAAGACAAATCGTTAAAATTTTAGGAAATGAGAAAAATTTGAAAAAAAAGAAAAAAAAAGAGACTAAATGAGAGAATCAAAACAAACAAGAAAATAAAGACAAAAAAGGAAAGAAATGAGACATGAGAAGAGAAAAATGAGACCAAGTGAGACACAAAATGAGAAAAAAATGGACAAAATGAGACACACAAATAAAAAAATAAAAAACAAGACAAATTGTGGAAATTGTGGGAAATGAGACAGTTAATCAGAATAACAGACACTAAATGAGAAAAACAAAACAATTAAATAAATACAAAAAAGAAAAGAAATGAGGCATGAAAGGAGAAAAATGAGACAAAATGAAAAACAACATTTTTTTTAAAAAACAAGACAAATCGTTAAAATTTTAGGAAATGAGACAGTAAATGAGAAAAATTAGGAAAAAAAGAAAAAAAAAGAGAGACTAAATGAGAGAATCAAAACAAAACAAGAAAATAAAGACACAAAAGGAAAAAAAATGAGACATGAGAAGAGAAAAATGAGACCAAGTGAGACACAAAATGAGAAAAAATGAGAATCAAAATTATAAAAATGGGACCAAATAATAACAATAATAAAAACAAGACAAACTGTGGAAAAGGAGACACTCAACGAGAAAATGAAAATAAAACATGAGAATAAAGATTTAGATAAACGAGGCCCTAAACAAGAAAAACTAGATGACAAACTGTGTTCTGTAAAGAACCAAAGGTTCTGTTTCTGGTTTCCTGGTTCTGACTGAGTCCTGACAGAAGGCCTCTCTGAGTTCTGCCTCCTCCGTCACGGTTCTGGTCCGGCGGCGCTGCAGGACTCTGAGGGGAACTATTTTGGTCCCGTCGTCCTGTTATAATGAGCCGGTGCTCCTGGTTCCTGAAGGTTCTAGGTTCTTCCTGTGAGGCTGGATGGAGCCGAAGGGCGGAGCTCAGCTGTGATGTGGTTCAGAGGCCCGATGTGGAGGCTGGGAGGGAAACCACAGACTGATAACAGACCAGAACCAGCCTGTCATTACCTGGATGGACTGCAGGCTGTGTACTGCCTGTGTGTGTGTGTGTGTGTGTGTGTGTGTGTGTGTCTGTGTGAGGTCCTCAGCTGTAATTATTGAGGCTCTGAGCTGCATCTTAACCTGATTCTGTTTCCTGCTGGTTCTATTCTGGGCTCAGAATGACAAACCAGTACCAGAACCTCCTCAGAACCAGCTGGTTCTGTATCTACAGTAACTTTATCTACTGACCAGAGTTCTACCTTCAGACTGTGAATGAGTGAGTTCCAGGTCCTTGAAGTCCACAGAGGAGGGTCCAGATTGATCACCTTAATGGACTTTTTCCATCATTTCTGAGCCTCAGAACTTCATCAGTACAGCAGACAGACACATGACGGTTTTAAGATGAGTTCTGGTCGAAGTCGACGTCATTTGGGACGATTTATTAGTAATTTTTTAACAATTATTGAGTAATTTTGGACATTTTTTGTTTCCATTTTGAACAGATTTTGAGCCACATCGAACAAATCGAGTAATTTAGAAACAATATTCACGTTTTCTTGTTGGAGAACTATCAGTGCTGTTAAATATTTTCAGCTACAGGCCCTTCGAGTACATTTTGAAGCTTCTTCTGAGCCTCAGAACTTCATCAGTGCAGCAGATAGACCCATGACACGAGTTCTGGTGGGAACTGCCACCAGATCCGTTTACCAAACTTTGTACGTATTGATTATATTAAACTTAGTGCAGATAAAGAATCTGCTGGTTCTGATTTGGTAGATTTTATATGAAATGATGCAGCGCTGATTGAGAGCTGCGACAGGTTGGTTCTGGTTCTGTGCGGACACAGACTCTGCTTTGTTCCGGATGAACTCTGTGAAACGTCCGCTGCAGGAGGCTTCCTGGAGAACAAAGAACCTTTTGAGCTCCTCACCTGGATCGTTTTACACTCTGAGCAGCTTCAGACCGAAGGAAAAGGAAACGGACCAGAACCGAATGTGCAGATATTGAGGGTCCGACCGGCTGTAAAGCTGCAGGACAAACATCAGAACATCAGAAGATTGATGTTGGTTTGCGTCCAGTGTTAGATTTAAAGAATCCGCTGAGGAGAAACTACGTTACCCACGATGCACTGCTCTCAGACACCAGTCCATGAACACGTCTGTGAGGATTTTGCTGCTGTGACACTTTTATCTTGATTGCAGCAGTTTTATTTAAAACAATGGCTCCATAAAAATGTCATACAGTAAAATAAATCTTGTAAACCCTCCACATGAGTGAATATTTGTCCATAAACTGCCTCATGAATCGTCAAACTTTATAAATTCTTCAGTATCTGAACGAAACATCGATCAATCAACACGTCCCCCGACCATCTTCTTACAATAACTGCTGGTTATAGAAACAAAACAGGGCAATTATTTCCCACCTTATTTATCTAAAATCTGTCATAAAATACAGAACCAGCACTATTTTCTGTTAAATTTCTAATTATAAAAGTATTTTTATAGCATTACATTCAACTTTAAATTTTTTATTTTTTAAAAAAAATTAAATCAAACAAAAATGTCTATAAAATTATGATAAAATTGTATTTTAGGTCAGAAAAAGTTCCATTTCCCAATTATTTTTATTTTATTTTATTTTATTTTATTTTGTTTTATTTTATTTTATTGGTTTTCACTTTTCAGATTTTTTGAATTTTTTATTTTTTTTTTCAGATTTTCGTTTAATTTTAATTTTTTTTTTTTTACTAGTTTTCACAGTTACAGATTTTGCTATTTTAAATTAGACATTTAAATTCTGTCTAGTTTTGTAATTTATTCATGTTTTTGTGTTTAAAACATGTAATAATGACAATAATAATAATTTAAAGAATCACAGCTTTTTATTTCAGTGTTCAGATTCTCATAAAACAAACATAAATTCAACGTAATAAACACATTTATTTGTTAATTGTGTAGAGGTCAGACGAACCTGTTTTCTGTTAAAGTCTCTAATTTACTGAGAAATGAAGCATTAAAACGTCGTCAGTGATTCATTTATGATTCAGCAAAACTTTGCTTTATGAGTTTATTCTGGAAATAAAACGGCTTCATATAAACGAAGCGGCTTCATGAGTCTTTAAATCAGAGTTTTACCTCCCGACTGTGTTTTCCTGCAGATTATTCGAGGCTCCTGAATTACATAATATTCATAAAAACCGCAGATAAAATCCAACCAGAGCAGCAGCAGCAGCAGGAGGAACAAAGCCGAGAATTAATCTGCAGCTTCTGACCCGTAAATATATTTAGAACCTGGAATATTCAGCAAAATCTGTCAAATTCACCGTAATCTGTGAAACGAACATTAACCTGTAAATGAAGGATTTAAATCTCTAGTGTTCACTTTATTTAAAATGTATCTCTAAACACATAAAACAGTAAATCACATATTTTTCTGTTGAATATTAAAGGACCAGTTCTACATATTTACATTTATTAGCATGTTAGCTCGGAGGCTGTTAGCTTAGCTTAGCATTTGTATCACATTTTTCCTTTTTTTGTGTCTTTTGCTGCGTTTGCTAAAGTTTTACTGTCACTTTGTGTGTTTTAATGTCGAAGAACCTCCTGTTTTATTACAATATTATTTATTAATGCTATAAAAAAGCAGTTTGTCTCTCTAATGTTCAAGGTTTTATCTAGATTTATATTTTATTTTATTTTATTTATATTATTTTATTTTAATTTTTAATCGAACAGAGTCAGAGCAGATTAAACCAACCTTTGTGCCCCTCATTATTAATATTATTAATATTATTTCCATCAACAAACGACATCACAACACAAGAAAACATAAAAGTGTGGACGGATTAAAATGATAATTTATTCATTTTAGTTGTAATCTGGACTAATTCATGCAAACAAAAAGCTAAATTCCACAAATAAATGAAGTGTTTCAGTATTTCATGTGATAATTTAAAGGATTTAATTCCTTTTTTGAATCAGATCGAGGGTCAGAAACACTTTTAAATAGAAAACAGACACACTAATAGATAAAAACACAACAATAGAATGAATAATGTTTTGGTTTTTTTTAAGCTAAAAGGCCACAAAGGAGCATTTCTGATAAAAACTGGTTCAGTTGTGATATTTCGTTCTAGACGATCTCAAACTTGCGGCTCTGAGTCGCCTCGTGTTTCTGCTCAACTTCGTCCTGAACGCCGGTTTCTGAGCCTCCGTCTCACCTGAACGCTCACCTGTGTTTGCCGAGGCCTGAACTTTGGGCTGTTTCCATGGCGACAGTCGGCAGCCTCGGCGACGGCAGCTGAGCCTCCTGTTTCTGTGTCTGAGTTTCTGCCGGTTCGTCCTGTTTATCCCCGAACAGAAACAGTCTGCGTTCGTCTCCTGCGGCAGGAAAAGACGATAAAGAATAATAATAATAAAAAACAGCTGGATTCTCTGACCGGACTCAACGTGGAGGAAATATCAGATTTTTTTTATCTCTGAAAACACAATTAACCTTTGAAGGTGGAAAGACAGACCAGAGACCAACGAGGAGACACAAAGAGACACAAAAGAGACGCACAAAGGCAGAAATGGCTGAAAACAGATGCAGAGAGACTCAAATGATGGCGCAAAAAGCTCAAAATGCAGGTTGAGACGACGCAAACTGACCACAGAGATGCAAAAATTAACACAAATAAATACAAAATGCCTGCAAAAAGAAGAAACAAGACACACAAAGTGACTGCAAAACAGCAAAATCAACACATATGGTTGTAAAATGGCTACAAGAAGTCAAAAGAAACACAAAAGGAACCAGAAAAAACACTCAACATGACCGTAAAAAGGCAGATTTGATTAAAACAGACGCACACGTGGATGTAACACACTGCAGACGGACACAAAATGAGCACAAAGACACACAAAAGAGACACACACAAGCAGAAATGGCTGAAAACAGACGCAGAGAGACTCAAATAATGGAGCAAAAAGCTAAAAATGCAGGCTGAGACGACGCAAACTAACCACAGAGACGCACAAAATGCAAAAATTAACACAAATAAATACAAAATGCCTGCAAAAACAAGAAAAAGGGCACACAAAGGGACCAAAAAGACACACAAAGTGACTGCAAAAAGGCAAAATTAACACACATGAATGCAAAATGGCTGCCAGAAGTCAAAGGAAAGATGAAAGGAACCAGAAAAAAGACTCGACATGACTGTAAAAAGGCAGATTTGATGAAAACAGACGCACACATGGATGTAACACACCTGCTTATGGACACAAACTAAACACAAAGACACACAACACAAGTGGAAAAGTCACAAAAAGGCCTCTAAGGTTGATGTGGTAAGATGCAAAACAACCAGAAAAAGAACAGAAATAAACACAAAGGTCTCGGCGGACACACAAGCACAACCTTTGCACCACAACGATGTTTCACAACAGATGAGCTCATTTAAAATCTATTTTTAAGACTGAAAGCAGAACAAACTTATTTTTAACGGAGCTGCAGCATCAAATGAGACGTTCCGGTTTCAGAAAGGCGTGAAACAAAAAATAAAAACTAAAACTTATTCATATGTATGACTTTATTCTTTTTTCTGTGTTTCAGGAAGAAGCTGCTGAGTGAAGACCTGAAACACTGAACCTTCATCTGGAGCTCAACAGGTTGGTTTCACTTTCTACCTTCAACTAAATCAGTTCTACGTCCATCCAGGTGTCACATCTGAACACTGAATCTGGTTTCTGTTCATTTTCTCTATAACCAACTCTGAGCATCAATATTATGGGATGTGTGAACAGGAAAACTGCAGCAGCTTAATGTCT
>NW_007577919.1:851081-859380 GCF_000690725.1 Stegastes partitus
TATTATTTTTAGACAAACAGTCCCGAACATACGTACATTTTCTTTCAAATAGCAGCAGATTTCTGTAAAATAGTGAATAAAATAATGATATTTTTGCTGATTTAAAAACACTAAAAATAGTTATTTTACAGTCCAACATTTTTTTAAGGGTTTGCATGTAGATGAACACTTTCTAAATAGATTTTAAATCAGTAAATTCAAAGTAAATTGCAGGTAAACACGGTTAATTTTACCTTTTTTGTACAAATATCTGAGTTTCTTAAAGTCACAATGATTATTCGGCCCGACAAAAGTGAAGACGAGTCCAATCAACGTGTTTTTTTAGTGACAACGAGACGTTTCAGTCGTAAAAACTTAAATCCTCACCGAGACAAAAACATCAAACATCAGTAAAACCAACAAACTTCTGCTGATGTCTGGAGTTGTTAAACATCAGAGCGTCTTCCTGAATTCATTTCCAATACTGAGTCACAGAAACATGATGATAAAAGCTGGCTTTGTTGTGTATTTTATTTAATTAACTCATATTTTTAAGGTTAATTCCTCTTGTTGAAAGTTCACTTGAACTGTATAAATTACATCATTTACATGTTGCTGCTCATTGGAGGTCATGAACCTCCTCAGAGTCTCCGTCATGGTCGCGTTGCTGCTAAACTCCCACAATGCTCTCTGCTGCCAACAGTAGTCTGAGTGACGCCTCCTCTGGTCTCTACAGGATCAAACAGTGAGAGGCTCCACCTGGTGGAACAACCAGGTACTACAGCTGGTCTACGACACATTTACTGACACGCACGACCGTCTTCTTTTCCGACAGTATCAATGACTAAAATGTAAATATTTAAAATTAGAACCTACAATAACTTCTGACAACTTTTTTTTCTTAAATTTGGAAAAAATTTGTGTAATTTGGGGAATTTTTTTTGAGTTACTGAACAAATTTTAGATAATTTTGGAGAAATTCTGAATGATTCTTAACAATCTTTTGATCTTTTCTTGTTTTTTAGATTTTTAAAAGACATTTTTGAGAAATTTTGAGTCACAATTTTAAGCTGTTTTGTTAATTTGTTCGAGTGTTTGTGGGACAGATTTGGTCAATTTCAAGAATCCAGAACAATACTCGACAATTTTAAGTCATTTTGGGGGAAAAAAGTGTATTTCTGAAGAAATTTGAATCCATTTTTGACCAGATTTAAAGTCATTTAGCAGAACTCGTGAGACATTTTGGACCATTTTCTCCATCTCCACCTTAAGCATCAATATTATGGGATACATCATAGATTCAGCAGATAAACTACAATATTATAATTACAATCATCTATTACTGATTACTGATTCATCAGTTATCATCCTGGTTGCGTTCAAGCAGGAGCCGCAATTTAATTTAACTCTGAATGAATTGAGCAGATTAAATGTGATATTTAGAGCAGATCCAGCATTTTTAGCTGAACCAAAGGAGGAAGCTGAGCTGGTGTTTTAGAGCGTATCGGTGGCTGCGTTCGGAGGGGGAGGACGGAGGTCGGAGGTCATTAGGACACGACAGACTGAAAACAGGAGCAGGACGGTGGATGAACAACAGGGAGGACGCGTTGAAGCTGCTGTTTGTTCACCGACCAGCGAGGACAAACACCACGGCGGCCAGCAGGAAGACCTGCAGGGCTGCGATTATTCTGATGGAAACAACAAGCTTCATCACATTTCAAAATAAAAGTAAAAAAAAACACTGATTGTGAAGCTTCGCCTTGAAAAAAATAGTCAAATGTGGCCTTTTAAAAACAGTGTTTACAGAAAAGAAAAAACAGGAGACAGGAAACGGAGTTAAATAAAGCAAAAGATTTTCAAAATAAAACAGTAAAACACCGGATAAATAATGAATCAAGGAAGGAAAAGAACAAGTGGAATAAAAGAGTCGCTCCGTTCTCTGAAGGCGACTTTTCAAACCTCCTCTCGATACTTATTGAACCGCATCATCTCTGATTCTCCCACTGAGCTCCGGTTCCTCATAAAAAGCTTCAGAACCAGAACAGGTGGAGGCTGAGGAGCGTCTCTGGTTCCTCCCTGGAGGTTCTGCTAAGAGAAGCTCGATCCGTAACCTCGTTTGCTCAGACAGCTGCTCAGTTTCTCCCAAAACTCCTGCAAATCTGCAGAGAAGCTTTCGAGACAGAAGTCCGATAACTGGATCAGAGGTTCGTTAGACGGGGCTCAAATTAGCTTCCGTCTCGTTAAGGCAACAAAGAAAAAACATCTGCAGGAAGTTCCGCGGTCCGGCACAAAGAAACAGCTGCCGGAGCCGATCGATCCGTCATCGATCTGATCGGCTGCATCGTTGTTCCGTGAATGTAGAACTTTGATCTGCTCACAGCTCATTAATTCAGCTCCGTCGTGTTGGTTATAATTAGAGCTAACAGCTGTTCTGATCCACAGAGTCACAGAGCAGAAGACACACAAACAGACTGACACAAACTGTTCAGCAGATAAACAACGTATTAAATCACCTGCAGAGCCTGGGCTCATTTATAGTCACTGTCACCGACGCTGAACAAAATCTAACATGTTAATTAACGTTATGCTCTGTAATATGAAGCACAAATCAAAACGAATCTGTTCTCCTTCATTTGATCTAATGAGCTATATTAATAGCTGTAATAAAATAAAACTAATTATGTGATTCCAGTTTCACCAGAGACACTGAAGAATAATTAGAGCTACTATGCTAAGCTAGGCTAGTTAGCTTTTAGCCCTGCCAGCTTATTTGTTAGTCTTTTCTCCTTCGTGTTCCCTTATTTGTTTGAGTCAACAAAACACAATTGCTGACATGTTGAAGCATCAAAATAAGAGGGTGAAATAGCTAAAGCTACTGCTAGCTCATTAGCTACCTAATGAGCCATTGTGCAGCACAACAAAATACATTAGAAAACATGATTTATAGATTGCTTAGTCAAAGAAAAATCACAAAGTGGAGTCAGAGGTGTCAGTTACAACTGTGCTGCTAAGCTAGGCTAGTTAGCTTCCAGCACCGCAAGTATTTTGGTCACATTTTTTCTCCATTTTGATTAGATTCAGCTGTTGCATTATTTGTTTGATTCAACAAAACACTATTGCTAACATGATAAAGCATCAAAATATTTTTTATAATTACAAGAAATCAGAAAAAAAAGTGGCTAAATTAACTTTAACTTAAGCTAACAACACAAAGTGCAGTTTCTGTTACTTTGAAATATATGATTAATATGAACCTTAGTCAAAAATAACAATCACAAAATGGAGTCATAAGTCACAGCTGTGCAGCTAAGCTAGTTAGCTTTTAGCCCCATTGTCTTTTATTTCCATTGTGATTATATTAAGCTGCTGCATTATTCATTAAATTTAAGCACAATTATTAACATGTTGAAGCAACTAAACAACTTCATAATTATAAGAAATTAGAAAAAATTAGGTAAATGAAGTTAATGCTAGAGTCAGAGGTATCAGTTACAATGGTGCTGCTAAGCTAGCTAGCTTTTAGCAGCATTATCTGATGCTTTTTCGCCGTTGTTCTTAAATTCAGCTGCTTGGATATTTGTTTGCTTTAACAGAACTCAATGACTAACATGTTAAAGCATCAACATCATTTTATAATCACAAGAAATCTGAAAAAAAATGAGTGAATTAGCTTAAACCAAGGCTAGCTCATTAGCTAGCTGTACTAAACTAAAGTGCAGCTTTTAACTGTTAGTTTTTGATTAATTTCTTCAGAAATGTATGCAGTCACGTGACACCATCATGTTGATAATGGTAAAAGTAAAACTGTAAGTTATACGGCAACAGACTTAACACTGTACATTACTGTGAATTGGCTTAAGCTAAGGCTAGCTCATTAGCTCGCAGTAATTAGCAGCTGGAGGGCAGCTGGTTTTCACATGCTGCTTTTTTGTTTGTTTATTTATTTGTTTTGTTTTTCCACATAATTACATACTTCTGTGGCATCAGCTTGTCTATCTGGTGTCATTCAGTCTGCAGCTAACTTTCACACCAGCTAGCTAGCTGCTAATGCTAACTGCCCCAGTAAAAACCCTTTTCCCTGAATCTCTGCATCAAAGGGGGAAAACTGCAAAGTCAGAAACAGCCAACACATAATTCAGGCCTAAATAAACCAGAGTTCTCTTTTCATCGTCCTCATATCACAGTGATCAGCAGCCTCTGGTTCGTCTGACTCGTAATTAAACTGTCAAACTTCTGACGTTTCCTCACAAAACACAGACTCAGTGTAACTACAGCAGAATGTTAATCTGGTTCTACCTGCTGCTACAGCCTGAAACCTGCAGAACGGTTCTAAGAGCAACATGGTTCTAACAGTAGCACGGTTCTAACCAGTGGTAGTTGGTTAATACGTCCCACTACTAATGACCAGATAAAAAGTTCTCAAACACAATATTAGATGTGAATTAATTATAACAAAATCATAATAAAATTAATAATATCATTCACATTCTTTTTCCATATGAACAGTATTTGTATAATAACAGATGTAATATGAGTCTTCACTGTGTGTTTATTAATTCTACACTTCCTGGATGCGGGTCACGGCCACATCAGTGTAGCTCTGAAAACTTTTCCTGATCATGTGACCTCGGCCCGCGCTCTGATTGGCAGCTGCAGACTTTCTCACAGGGCGCTGCTCGGACCACTTTTCCTTTAAGCCAATTAACTTTGTCTTTATTAGCTTTTGCCTCCTGTGGTTGGACATCAAACTGTCCTTTGACGTTCTTTGTGACGCCGTGGCGGCCTTTCAGCTCCTCTGCTGCTGTAGTGACGCTTGAACGCATCGAGCTGCTGCCAGAGGACAGAAGGCTGCTCACACACATGACGGACTTCAGCTGAGAAGTCATGGAGAAGTTTGCAGAGCAGAAAGAGAGAAGAGCCACAGTTTGAAACAGCTCCAGACTGGTGGCTTGTTTTAGAGGATGAGAGCTGCTGAGCCTGATGACCGTGGAGCTGTATGAGTGTCTCTGTAACCGGCACAGGAAGCTGCTGTTGACCTCACAGGTGGAAACTACAACTTTTACTGCAGCATTGACGCCTAAAAATGAGGCGTTGTCATGAAACACAGAGCGCACCTGCATCACTGTTCATCTGCTCAGAGAGAAGAGCGAGTGTCTCGGACAAATGTGACATGAGAACGTCCTAGTTTATTGTTTTTAAAGTCAGTTCTGGTCACACACCTGTCAGAGCACCACAGATACCAACAGCAGCTCCCAGTCTGCTGTGTGGGGCGTTCAGGGAGCATCAGTGAATCATAGCGTCTATCAATAAGAAAATGTTCAGCGAGTCGTATGTTGTGTTCCAACAGTTCTAACAGTTCTACCAGCAGAACGGTTCCAACAGCAGCACGGTTCTAACGGTTCTACCAGCAACAAGGTTCTAACAGTAGCACAGTTCTAACGGTTCTACCAGCATAACGGTACTAACAGCTGCACGGTTCTAACAGTTCTACCAGCATAACGGTACTAACAGCTGCACGGTTCTAACAGTTCTACCANAGTTCTAACAGTTCTAACAGTAGCACAGCTCTAATGGTTCTACCAGCAACACGGTTCTAACAGTAGCACAGTTCTAACAGTAGCACAGTTCTAACGGTTCTACCAGCAACACGGTTCTAACAGTAGCACAGTTCTAACGGTTCTACCAGCAACACGGTTCTAACAGCTGCACGGTTCTAACAGTTCTACCAGCAGCATGGTTCTAACTGTTCTAGTAGCAGAACAGTTCTAACAGTTCTACCAGCAGCACAGTTCTAAAAGCAGAAGGGTTCCAACAGCAGCACGGTTCTAACGGTTCTACCAGCAGCACAGTTCTACCAGCAGACTGGCTCTAGTGGTTCTACCAGCATAACGGTTCTACCAGCAGCACAGTTCTACCAGCAGCGCGGTTCTACCAGCAGACTGGTTCTATGGGTTCTACCAGCAGCGCGGTTCTGTGTTGTGTTCAGTCCAGAGCTGCTCTGCTTCACTGTTATTAGATCTCAGCGAGCTGCAGACATGAAGGAGAGAAAACATGAAACAAAAGGTCAGAGCTGGACTCAGTCGACCACCTTTAACGTTCAGCCACATCCAGAACCTTCTGTTCTGTTCCGTCTCATTCAGAGTCTTTCTGTTTCCTCCAGGTCCAGTTTTGTTCCTCATTTCAGCCGTTTTGCGTCTTTGTGTTCGTTAAACTTCTGCGTTAACTTGATCTGCGTCTCTCCGTCGTGTTCTGTCACCAACCGGACGTTTCCTGTTTCGTTTTTATGACTTTCTCTTTATTTTTGGGATTCTTTTGTGTTTCTGCGTCACAGTTTGGTTGTTTTGTCTGTTTCTGGTCCTTCTTTGTTCATTTTGTGTCACATTCGTTTGTTTTTGTGGTCGTTTGAATTTAATTTCGGTAGTTTTGTGTTGTGTTTGGGGGACATTTTAGTGTCATATTCACAGTTTTTCATCTCTTTGTATTTAATTTTTCTAATGTTTTGTCCCGTCGTGGTTGCTTTATGGTCTGTTTTTTGTCTCTTTGGGGGCATGTTTGGGTTCCCAGTGCCTCATTTTAGAAGCTTTGTTTCTCTTTTGTGGTATTTTTTGAGATATTTCGTCACCTTTTGGAAATGTTTTGGTAATTTTTGTTTAATTGCTCACTTTAGCTCCACTTCGGGGAAGTCTGGCACCTGTTTGTCACTTTTTTTGACTCTTTGCGTCTCGTTTAGCGTCTCGTCGTTGCCGTTCTTCGTCTATTTGTGCTCAGTTTGTGGCCTGATTTAGTTTGTTTGTTTTGGAACCACTTCGAATCCTCCTCGAATTTGATCTTATAGCGTCTTTTACCGTCTTTTAGCTTCTTTTAGCGTCTTTTAGCGGTTTGCGGTTGGTCATTCGAGGCTTTTTTTCTCTAATTTTCACGATGACGCTCATGTGTTATTCCGATGAGTCTGTGCTTCCACTTTTCTCCTCATACGTGATGTTTTCAGCCGTTTTCAGTGTCCCATTGTGAATATTTATGAGTTCCTCCGTCCGGTTTGAGAGCAGCCGTTTGGTTGAAGAGCAGGAGGCGGCTGATTGAATCCCGTTGCTGATTACGTTGGAAGGTGTAATATCTGCAATGACGGCGTTACGCAACCTCGATTACCCACGATGCCGCAGAGAGGCTCCTCAACGCTGCTGCTGCTGGACGTCAGATTGCAGAAGAAGCTGTGAGCGAATCTCAGAGAAACAAATCTTTGTGTTCACGGTGAAGGTGTTGAAAACCCTCCGACCAGCTGATTTCATCTGCTGCTCTGAAGAGACTCATCTGAGATCATTTATGGAGCAGAACCGATGAACGTTTAGATTCCTGAAGTCGTTCTGCAGAAGTTTAGAGATCCGGTCAGACATAAAGAACTGTGTCCAGCTCTGAGGAGAACCAGGAGTCCAGCAGCAGAAGTTCTGAACCTCACAGAGTTCAGATCCAGCATTGTGGAGTCAGAAGAACTGTGGCAGGTTCTCCAAGAGGCTCCACAATCTGTCCAGAACCAGTCGGAGACAATGTTGTAAACCACATCTTAAACCAGCGACACTGTGTCCAAAATCAGTCTGAAATCATCAGAAACCCAAAGCGGTCCAGAACCAGTCCACAACAGTCCAAAGTAATGTTCTGAACCACGACCCCAACAAGTCCAAAACCACTGAAAACTTCTTTAAAGCTCAACGAAAGAAAGTCCAAACAAGGAGGCAGTTTTATATCTAAACGTCCTAAAACAGATAAAACCAGTCCAGAACCAATTAAAACCATCCAGAACCAGTTCAAAACAGTCCAGAACCAGTTCAAAACAGTCCAGAACCAGTCTGGTGTCAGTCTATGACTAGATAGAAACAGTCCAGAACCAGTTCAAAACAGTCCAGAACCAGTTCAAAACAGTCCAGAACCAGATAAAACCATCCAGAACCAATTAAAACCAGTCCAGAACCAGCCTGACGTCAGCCTACGACCAGATAAAACCAGTCCAGAACCAGAAGAAACCAGTCCAGAACCAGCCTGACATCAGTCTACGACCAGTTAGAAACAGTCCAGAACCAGATAAAACCTTTCCGGAACCAGATAAAACCAGTCCAGAACCAGCCTGACACCAGTCTATGACCAGTTTAAACAGTCCAGAACCAGATGAAACCAGTCCAGAACCAGCCTGACATCAGTCTACAACAAGATAAAACCAGTCCAGAATCAGATGAAACCAGTCCAGAACCAGCCTGACGTCAGTCTACGACCAGATGAAACCAGTCCAGAACCAGATGAAACCAGTCCAGAACCAGATAAAACCAGTCCA
>NW_007577919.1:859395-862393 GCF_000690725.1 Stegastes partitus
ACAACAAGATAAAACCAGTCCAGAACCAGATAAAATCAGTCCAGAACCAGTCCGACGTCAGTCTACAACAAGATAAAACCAGTCCAGAACCAGATGAAACCAGTCCAGAACCAGCCTGACGTCAGTCTACGACCAGATGAAAACCTTTCACGGTGGTTTTAAATCAGTGACGTCATTGGACCATAAAACTGGAGCTTCAGCAGCTTCAATAAAACTCTGAGCACAAGTGACTACGGCGCCATGGCAACAGTCCCTGAGGCATGCTGGGAGATCAGTGATGTCACCGCTTCACGTGTGTGTTTGTGTGTGTGCGGTGCATTAACTCCTGGAGGAGGAGGAGGAGGAGGAGGAGGAGGAGGAGAGGTGTTTCCTATATCTGCTTGTTCTGAGTCACGTTTGGGACGTCTTCAGTATTTCCTGTCCCGTGTTGACGACTTTAAGTTATTTGCATTTAATTAAGATAATTTTGTGTCTTGTTTTAGTCGTCTTGCGTCACTTTTGTGCCACATTTGGGACGTTTTGTCTGTTTTTCATCCCTTTTTGTGTCTCATTCCGATGGTTCTGCTTCTCTTTGGGTTTTTTTCATTCCTACTTCACGCCTTTTCATCACTGTTGTGGTAGTTTTTGTGTTTTTTGTTTGTCTTTGTGGTTGTTTTACATCACGATTGTGTTTCGCTCTGCTAGTGTTGCGTCCATATGAACACAAACACACAACAGTTGGAGCCTCACGCCGACACACACACACATGCATTGACTTTTCTACACGCAGCTTGTTGTGTTTATCCAGACAGGAAGTATTGATCAGCTGATCTACGATTAAACTTCACAAACCTCTCCTTCGTTTATCACCACATCTGTCGATATCAGCTGCAGCTTTAGCAAAGTTTAATTAGAGCTGCAAATATCAATGTTCTTAACTGGAATTCTATTAACAGTTTACAGACTTTCTTTGTTTTGTTAAATCGTCAATAATATAAAAATAATTAGAAACAAAAACATAAAATCACAGAAAACGTTTTAATTTACATGTTAATAGTAAAAAAAAATTAAAAAGCAGAACATTTAGATTAAAAAAATGGTAATTTGACCATAAAATTACAGATAAATGTTTTATTTTTAATTATATTTTTGCAGATATTTGCTGCTGTTCTTACAGTTTCTCAACGTCACAATATTCCGTCGTTTTTTTAAACATATTTTTGTTTTTGCTGCCAGATTTTCTTTCTTTCTTTATTTACTTTTAACAGGATTTAGTTTTTAACTTCATGAAGCAGGAGATAGAAGAAGGTTTCCGTCCTCAGTGAGTCAGACCTGATGTTCAGCTCGTCGTGTTTAATGAGATGAAGGAAACTGAAGTGTAATCACTAGAAAAAAAATAAAACTCCCACGACGTTCTGATTGAAGCAGCTCCAGAGTTCGTTCTGAGCGTTTCTGGGATGGAAGATATTTAACAGATCAAGACTGTTCTGAAACGTCTCCGGCAGGTTTTAAAGCTGCTTTCATCCATATTTTTACACAAACAGTGAATTCAGCATCGATAGTAATGATCAGAACGGCAGTTTTGCTCATTTATGGCTCATTTTTTTCGTCTCTTTTGTGTTTTTCTGGTCATTTTGCACGTCGTTTTATTTGTTTTGTGCCTCACGTTGGTCAGTTTGAACGTCAGAGTCCTTGTGTTTTTCTTCACGGCTTTAAAACATCAGATTTTGTAGGTTTTCGTCTCTTTGTGCTCGTTTTGCGTCTCGTTCTTGTCGCTTTGCGGTCGACTTTGTGCAGCAGACAGACACAGTTTGAGGATGAAGAACTGGGTTTGTTGGTGCTGATCTTGGTTCTCCTTCCAGCTTCGTTTAAGACGTTTCTCGGTGTAGAACCTCTCCTGTTTTCGTCCACTGAACCTTGAAACCACTCCATGTGTCCTTAGAGGCTGTAAATGTGTTTCGATGGACTCCAGCGGCTCTGATCACATTAACCAGTAACTGACTGGAGAACTGCTGCATCAGCTGGTCTCTCTTCACGGTGCCACATCGTTTTAGAACCATTTTCTACAATTTCAAGGCATGTATTTAATTTTGGACACAATATTTTAAATAAAAAAACGAAAAAACAACACGTAGAAACGGCTAAAATACATCTTTAACATCTCCAACATGACGTCTTGTCTTTTTTTAAATCTCATTTCTAGCCTGAAGAAACCTGTTGCCCACATAGAAATTCATTATAAATCAACATTTGGCAGCAACTGAGACGTTCTTGTGTTGAAATGACAGATTTAACGGCGTCATATATCTTCTAAGTGTTACCAGGTTGGTTTTACTGGCCGTGATGTGCAGCTGCAGGTTTGTTCAACACGTGTTCAGGAGTCACTTTGTGTTGCTGCAGTTTTTTTCGTATTGCACCATTTGACAACATGTGTCCTCTCAGAGCGCCTCACCTTGTGAATTTTAAACAGAGAACCCGACAAGCCTTTGGGTTCCCTTTGAGCAAGCAGGCAGTTGCAGGTATCTGAGGTTTAAAATGTGATTTCTCTGCTGTTTTAAGCTTTACGGTGACTTGATGTGCAGGAATTAGAATTAGTTTTTGTAGGTTTGCGTCACTGTGGTCACTTTGCATGAAGGTGTTGAAAACCCTCCGACCGGCTCCGATGTGTTTGATATGCAGCTGATTTCATCTGCTGCTCTGAAGAGACTCTTCTGAGATCATTTATGGGGCAGAACATCACAGATTTGTTTCCTTTCGGTCCGTCGTTGTGGAATTTTTGAGCCTCAAACTGTTTCTGGAATGAAGGAGTTCAGGTGAAATGTGTTCTGGATGAACCCGATAACGTTCTGCAGAAGTTTAGAGATCCGGTCAGACATAAAGAACCGTGTCCAGCTCTGAGGAGAACCAGGAGTCCAGCAGCAGAAGTTCTGAACCTCACAGAGCTCAGATCCAGCATCATGGAGTCAGAAGAACTGTGGCAGGTTCTCCAAGAGGCTCCACAAACGGTCCAGAACCAGTC
>NW_007577919.1:863339-866322 GCF_000690725.1 Stegastes partitus
AAACCAGTCCAGATTGGTTTGGTTGTGGTCACTTTGCATTAATTTTTTTTCAGTTCCAGCTAAAAGAACCTGTTGGTCACATAAAAATGTACAATAAATCTGAATTCTGTGCATAACTATGAGCGTATACATGGATTAGTGTTTTATTTTTTGCAAGCTGGGAAGTTCAGATAGAACAGCATCGTATGTTCTCTGAGTGTTGCCAGGTTGGTTCTGCTGGCTGTGATGTGCAGCCGAGGGTTTGTACATCGCGTACATGTTCGGGTCGGCGGATCCTGGCGGGACTTGGTGTTGCCGCAGACGACTCGCTTGTCGAGGTCGTTGCTGTGCAGGTATCCGAGGTCGCGCTGAGGTCAGACTCTCTTTGTGTTCCTCAAACCGCCGGCTGTTGACATGAACGAAATAATCCGTTCATCATTTATTCATGCTGCCGGATCGACTGTCTGCGGCTCGCGTTGGTTAAAGAAGCGTTTAGGGACGTTTTTCTCCGGTTAAGTTTTCAGCAGGAGGAGGCCGTTCAGTGTCGTATTGATTATCGGCCTTTCTGCTCGTCAGTTATTGTCTCCAGCAGCTGTTCCCTCACAACGTTTCCTTTGTGGGAAAAAAAAAAGCACCTTAATTATTTAAACTGTTGAATCTCTATTTGTGCTCAAACACACTTTCCCTCTTTTGTTTCCACTAAATTAAATCACTCCTCTCTGACTGACAGCCTCGGTTTGTTCCAGCTCATAATTAATATTATATTTTTACACCCACTTTCTGCATCAGTAATAAACACACGCTGTCGTTTTTGGACGCAAACTCAAGACTCGGTGTTTTAATGAATCTTGTGCATCATTTTATGTTTTCTTCTGCCAGCGTTCTGATATATTTGGTGTCTTTGAAGAAGTTTGGATCTGCAAAACTTTATTTTTCATATTTTAGTTGTACGGGTTTGAACAAGGTTGACATACACAGAATAAACTGGTAATTTACGATCCACTGCTAACTTTGTCGTTTAGCTCTTTATTTAAATGTACCTGATAATTCGACTCATGTAACCTGGTTGTGTTTCATTAGTTTACTGGATTTAACATTAGATGTTAACCTCTGCTCAGCTGGTTTAATTTGTATTGTGGATTAAACCTCCCAGACCTTCTTCTGTGTTAGCCTGTTTGCTAATAGCGCTGCTAGCTAGCTCAGAAACTTCTAATAATTTCACGAAAGAAGATTTTAACAGCAAACAATGTAAATATATCCGGACTGGTTTTTAGAATATTTAGCATAATACTTTTTAAAAGTTTATGGGACTCATGGCTAACTGCTAACAGCACCGAGGCTGTTTGAAATGAAGTTTGTTTGCTTCCTTAGCTTATAGGTTAGCATTACAGAACTCATTTTTCATGCTGAAATCACAAAAAAATGTAATGATATGAACATATTTTATATTTTATTCTTCAGCAAATGAGCAGAATGTCAGAATTACTGCTGTCGCTAACACAGTTTTAAATTAGCCTGGTTGCTACTAAACTAAATTGCTAACTACTGCCAGCTAGTTTGACTGAATGATACATATTCACGTTTTAGCAAAAAACTTAAAACCCATTAAAAGTTACGGGTTCATTTTAGAATATTTTAAAATTATATTGTATGTATCGCATTTCCTGGGAATCATTGCTAACAGCTAGTTGCTCTGGTGGTATTGAAATTAGCTCGCATGTATTTCTTTAGCTTAGAGGTTAGCATGACAACATTTTTTATGGTGAAATGACAAGAAGGTGATGACATGAACATATTTTATATATTGTTCAACAAATTAACAGAATGTCAGTATTACCGCTGTAGTTAACACAATGTTATGTTAGCCTGGTTGCTAATAGGCTAAATTGCTAACTACTAGCTTAGAGGTTAGCATGACAGAACTTAACTCATTTGAACATTTTTTATGGTGAAGCTGCAAAACAGTGACAATGTGAGAATATTTATTGTTTCTGTCTTTAGCACAACATTAGTATTAATCCTAATATTGCATAAATGACGTTACATCTTATTGCATCTCATTATTATTGGTATATTGTGTATCATTATTATTATTTGTGTGTTTCTGTAACGCTGAACTTTTCCCTGCTGTGGGATAAATGAAGGCTGATTTTGTTTTTCATGAACATCAGACACTGTCTGACTCTTCCTTCTTATCGCTCTGATGCTCTGCAGGTCCATGAAGTCGTGACGTTTATCAGACGCCCATCACCGGAGGTAATCACAGATCCGTCATCGAGGGAGAAGCTTTCAACATGGCCGCCGCCCCTCACCTGGGCGACCCGTCCTGCGGAGGTTCTACCTGCTGAGCCGAGAGACGCTCACCTGAGTCCATTAAAACCTCCAAACCATGTAGAGTAGCTTCTCCGAGGAGGGGGGAGGGTCTACATCAGAGTGCTCTATTTCTTCTGTTGGTGTACCTGCACACAGACCTCACCTGTGCTCGCCTGTGCAGAGAGTGTATGTGGGAGTGGCCAGAGAGCAGGAAGTGATGGTGCTCCACAGCGCCCCCTACACCAGTGCCTGCCTGCACTTCCTGGACGGGCTGTCGTGGAGCCTGGTGTTCCCCTGCTACTGGCTGCTGGACCGGCTGCTGGCGTCCTGCGTGGCCACCTCTCTGGAGAAGCGGCAGCGTGCTCAGGACCCCTGCTCCTTCCTGTCGCTCTGCGTCCTGATCGCAGCGCCGCTCTACCTGCTGCTCTTCTTCGCATCGCTGCCCTTCGCCCTGCTGGGCTTCATCATCTGGGCTCCGCTGCAGGCCGTCCGCCAGCCCTACCTGTACACCTACCGCAGGTGAGTGGTCACCTGACCGCTGCACAGCAGGCTACACGACCTCTGACTGGAGACTGTGGAGTGTCAAAGAGGAAAATACAGCCACAAAGAGACACAAAACAACCACGAAGAGACACAAAACAACCACAAACAGATGCAAAACAACCACAAAGAGACACAAAACAACCACAAA
>NW_007577919.1:867089-871345 GCF_000690725.1 Stegastes partitus
CTGCTTTTTCTTTGAATGGAGCCAGTTCAGCTGTTTCCAGTCTTGATGCTAAGCTAAGCTAACCGGCTGCTGGTTTTCTGTTAATATTTAGACACAGTGGAATCAGTCCTCCAACCCTCAATAAGAAAACCAAACATTTCCCAAACTGCCCCACTGAACTCACCCGTTGCCTGTTTGCTCTGTGACCTCCCGCAGACCGGACAAGCACCAGGCCGAGCAGGGCCAAGCCGGGCCGGGCGGCGGCGGTACCGGAGAGTGGAGGCCTCAGGGCCGGAGCTTCTGCTTCTGCAGCGCCAACGTCTGCCTGCTGCCCGACTCTCTGGCCCGTTTCAACAACCTGTCGGACACCCACCGGAGAGCCAGAGAGGTCGGCAAGAGGATCCGCAACGGGGCCAGTCGGCCTCAGATCAAGATCTACATCGACTCGCCCACAAACACCTCCATCAGGTCAGAACCTGCTGTTTGTTCTTCCACAGGGAAACTCACTGTTACTGTTTTCTCTGCACCTTATTATGAACCATGGAGGCCTCATGTTGTAGATTCTCAGTCATCAGGTCACTGTGATACTCAGAACTTCAGCAAAAAGCAGCTGGACTTCTGTTCTAGGTTCTTAAAGATGTTTCATCTTCACCCAAAACGCTTCTTTAGTTCTGAAACTTCCATCAGTCAGAACTGAAGAAGAACTTTCAATGAAGTTAAAACATCTGCGCGCTCGGGCTCCGACTCCGCTGGCGTGAGCGTGACGTGACGCACAGGCCGCACTTGGCTACAAAGACCAGTTTCTGTGTTTAGGTTAGCGGTGACGGCTCCGTTTCCGTGGCGACGGAGATATTCGGAGGTCAAGTTTCATATCTCGATTCCAGCACAGCGATCGAACAGTCGGCTATTCGGGTCCAGCCCTACTGGCTAGATAGCTAAAGAGCTGGCTTTATGTTAAACTGATAGCATGATGCTGTGTTAGCTTCCTGTAGCATTATTTAGCTTGGATTTTCTACTAGCATCGGCTACACTGCACTGTTCATTTGTCATTTTTGTGTTATAAATTGAAATTCTAAACGTGTCTTCCTGTGTGTTTCAGCGCTGCGTCCTTCAGCAGTCTCGCCACTGGTTTCCGTCGAACTTCTTCTTTGGACCATCGTCCGGACCAAACCCCCACCACCAACGGACCCGCCGACACCGAAACAGAACCGCTCACCGAGTGTCCAATCCACCCCTCAGGAGCCGCTGACTGCCCCATCCACCCATCTGCAGCCGACCAGTGCCCCGCCCACCCCGATGCAGCGCCCCCTGCAGGCGACTGTCCGCTGCACCAGACTGGAACCACCAGCAGCTCAGAATGCCCCGCCCACGGTGCCGGGGAGGCTGACTGCCCCGCGCACGCTCCCGGCAACCATGACTGTGCCGTGCACACCCCCGGCAACCATGACTGTGCTGTACACGCCCCTGGCAACCATGACTGTGCCGTGCACGCCCCTGGTAACCATGACTGCGCCGTGCACGCCTCCGGCAACCATGACTGCGCCGTGCACGCCCCTGGCCACCATGACTGTGCCGTGCACGGTGACGCGGCACCGAAGCGGCCCTCTGACTGCCCATTGCACACCTCGGGGGTCCAGATCAGCATCAGCGCCCCGGAGCCGGACCCGGATGAGGAGGAGACAGGGAACCACCGGGAGGCGGGCGGCGACTCCATGACGGCGTCCCGGGAGTCGCTCGCCCGTTACCATGGTGACAGCGGTGTCGGGATCTCCTCCAACAACACGCTGTCACACGTCCCGCGCACCTCCATCTTCAAGCGCCCGGGACGGAAACGTCGCCACGGAGACGAGACGTTCGACCACGAGATCTCCGCCTTTTTTCCCGCCAACCTGGACTTCCTGGCGTTGCAGGAAGTGTTCGACCACGGCGCGACGTCGCGGCTGCGGCGCCAGCTGCACCGCTACTTCCCCTACGTGCTGAGCGACGTCGGCCGCTACGGCTGGAAGGGCTGCTGCTCCAGGTTCAAGTTCCTGAACAGCGGCCTGATGCTCGCCAGCCGCTACCCGATCCTGGACGCCCGCTACGAGTGTTACCCCAACGGGAGAGGCGAGGACGCGCTGGCCGCCAAGGGGGCGCTGTTCGCCAAGGTGAGAGTTGACTTTACCTTCTACCTGCTGCTGTGGTTTCACTGGTAGATCTTAATGCTGTCGGTCTCATGTTTCCACGTTTAATATGAAGCTGCACAACATCGGAAAAAAGCAAGACAAAGATATTTAGTTTGACTGTGAGTTGCGTTGAAAAATCCAGGATTTTATTCGCAGATGATGCTGATTTCTTCAGTCAAGCTGATTTGTTGTGTTGTCTTGTTGCAAGACGCTGCAAAAATACTTGTTTTTGGTCACATCATCCTTTCTAGACTGATGATAAAATATTTTCAGATATGAGTGGAGCTGCACAGTAATAATCACAATTATTCTCTGATTTTAGAAAATGTTTTTTTTTATCAGTTTTCTCTTTGCGTTTCTTTCTTTATTCTGAAAGTAAAGACAAACATTTTGTAATTTTTGCACTTGAGAAAGTCTCACTTTGATGTAATTTTGGGTAGTTTTTGATTCTTTTTGACTCACAATCACGTGTGTTCATTGATTTTTAGAGCCAAAACACTTTTTATTCCACTTTGAGGTTTCAACAAAGTGCTGCTTTAGCTCAAGAGTAAAAATGGCGATAATGGAAGATAATATAGAAAAATGAACAAAATAAGACACAAAATAACCAAAAATTAGCAAACTGACGTGTAAAAGACAAAACATTGCTAAAATGAGGCATAAAATAACCAAAAAATTGAACCAAATTAGGCACAAAATGACCAAAATTTTGCAAAATGAGATGTAAAACCACAAAACATTACTAAAATGAGGCACAACATAACCCAAACAATAAATGACATGTGGCACAAATAAACAAAAATGAACAAAATGAGGTACAGAGTGACCACTAATGAATACAGGGAGGCACAAAATTACCAAAAATGATCAAAAATGAAATGTCAAATTACAAAACATTACAAAAATGAGGCACACAATGAGCTAAATTAGGTATAAAACGACAACAAATGAACCAAATGAGGCACAAAATGACGTAAAATATAATATAATGTCCAAACTCTAACATTAGAGCTTGACTCGTACGATTCTGTCCGTCAGTGTTTCAGCGTTTTTTTAACGGGCGGGTCAACGTGTTCTGTTATTAACTGACCTCCTGATTGAGCCTCACGCCGAACACAGTTTGTCCGATTCTTTGTTAGAAAGCGCCGCCGCAAAGACGAGCCGACACGTAATCAGAAAGTAATTATTTTCTCTGCAGAGCTGCACTCAGGAGCCCGGAGCCGTGGACAGTTCTAGTCCCGCTTCAAATAAAAATGTGATTCTTTTCTCCAGCAGCTGGTTTAGAAACGGAAAGCCTGTTTTTTTAGTTCAAAGTCTCACAGATTATTTTCTGAATCGGAACCAGTTTCAAGGCAGGAGCCTGTGCTCACCTTTCTGGTTTTTATTCACTCTGCAGACACATAATTTCCCTTCAGTCGGAGCCGATTCAGAACTAAATGTCACCGCGGGCCCGATTTCACGGTTTCCAGCAGCAGAATCGTTGTGATCGCTGCTGCAGCCCAAAGCTAATCTTGTCATCTCCGATGCCGCTCCGAGACTTTAGAGGCTGTAATTGAATCTGCCCATTAAGTCTATTTATACTAAATTAAGTTATTATACATTTGTGAAGGGGAGTGTGAAAGAGTCGCCGCTGAAATGACCTGCCAGCTGTCAGCATTAATTATACATCCGCATGTAGTGAAGCAGGAGAGACGTACGGGACTCGACTCAGCAGACAGACTACACAAGACGAGGCGCAAAAAACACCGAAAATGAAAGAGATGAGACGCAAAATGAACAAAACGAGGCCCGAAAAACACTTTAAATGGGAAAAATAAGGTGTAAAGTAACGACAGATTAGCCAAATGAGGCACTGGATGAACAAAACGAGATGCAAAATGACAAGAAATTAACAAAATGAGTCACAAAAATAGTAAAGGTGTTTTTGTGTCCTTTGGTGGTCTTTTTTGGTTTCTTAATGGTCTATGATGGTCTGTTGTGTCTCTTGGTGGTCTTTAGGCATTTTCTTGAGGTCTTTTTGTGTCTCGTGATGGTCTTTTATGTCTCTTGGGGGTCTTTTTGTGTCTTTTGGTGGGCGTTTTGTGTTTCTTAGTGGCCTTTTCTCGTCTCTTG
>NW_007577919.1:872011-873924 GCF_000690725.1 Stegastes partitus
GCTGCAGCTTTTGCATCTGCTTGTGTTTATTTTGCGTCTCTGTGGTGGATTTGTGTCTCTTTCCGATCTGGATAGAAAATATTCATAGGATGAAGGTAAACTTTGCTTCTCCAGCTGGTTCCCAGGGATCAGACGGAGGTTCTGGTTGGTTCCCATCTCTGTGACTCTGTCGCGCATGAAGTCATTATTTATGGAGTAAAAGGAGCTCCCTGCCATGTTCTTGTGCTCATGGAGTCCATTAGGCTGTGAGCAGCAAGACGTGTAGATCCAACATGACATCTGCAGCCTTAATGCACAGAAAGCAGCTCAGGAAGCAGGAAGGACTTCTAATGCGCTAATGTGGCTGCAGACTGATGGCATCCTGCAGCAGCTTCCTTTCTCCTGTCTGAGGAGGGTTTCTCTTCAACTGCACCCTGTTTTATTCTCCATAGTAACCAAGCAGCTCTGCTAGCAGCAGTGTGAAGTTCAGACCTGCAGCCAATCAGTGCTGACACAACGGTTTAGAAAGGATTTGAGGGTTTTGCTACTTTAGCTGATTTGCATACGTTTGCTGTTGGTTGTACTTAAGATATCAAGTTTTGCTCTGCAAAAAATGAACCAGTTCTGCACTGAAAACTTCAAAAACAAGCCCCTTTAAATACGCTTAGGAAACCCCTGAAAAAGAAGAAGGTCGTGCATGTCAGAACATGTAGATTAGCTGTAGTACCTGGTTGTTCCACCAGGGGGAGCCTCTCACTATTTAACACTGTAGAGACCAGAGGAGGCGTCACTCAGATTACAGGAAGGTCATGTTGGTGTTAATGTTCAAATCCGAACTGTTAAATAAGTTGTTTTGTGGCTCTTGTTTCAATTGTTTAAATTTTGTTTGCTGTAGATGTTGAGCTGCTTTTCGCTGTATCAGAGCATTGGAGGAGTTTAGCTTAGCAACAGGCACCATGGCAGAGACTTAGTTCAAATTAGTTCAAATTTCACAGTTCAAATTACTGAATGAACTCCGGTAAACTACTACTTCCTGGAAAAGGTTTTGATACATTCATCGGAAAAGATGATTGGTTGAACTAGCTTCTATTATTATGCTTGCAGAACTCAACATTTCAGATTTCGAGCAGCTTTTATTTGTGTGTTTTCACTCATTAAGACATCAATAGAAGTTTGTTGGTTTTACTATTTGTATGTTTCGGTGTCTCAGTGAGGATTTAGTTTGGTACGAATTGAAAATGCCTCGTCGTCACTACAGAAGTTGTCGGTTAAAGTGTGAAGTTGCTTCTGTCAGTTTCACCAAAAGCAGCTTTGATATATTATCATTACTGCCGAACTCGGGATTTAAAGGCAGCAGGTTGTAACTAATTAGTTGTATTTATAGTGTTTGTGTGTTTGTGTGTCTGAGTGTCGACACCGAGCTCATTAATCAGCCTCATGCGGTGAGTCTGGTTCTGGTCCAGGTCCTGCTGGGTCAGAGTTCATGTTCTGACATCAGCACATCTAATAGAGACAGACTCCATCGCAGCGTGGCGACACCTTCCTGCTGTTACCTGCTGACAGACAACAAGCTGCCCGCACTTCCTGTTTCACAGTTTAGCCCAGAACACCTGCAGGTGGCTGAGAGGCTGCTGCAGGTACAGGCTTGTTTTTCTATAGTTCTACTATTAGTAGTAGCATATATAGTGTTTATTTATAGTTTATAAAAAATACAAACGGATGAAATCTTTTCAGAATCAAACACAATCTCCCTCATTAATCACCTGCTGCTGAGCTTCACTTTGTAGCTGACAGATTCAGTTTAAATGGACATTTGAGACGCAGTTAGAAGCTGATCTGCTGTTAGGTTCCTGCTAAAGTCTGCATGTTAGCGTGTTAGCATGCTAGTATGTTAGCATGTTAGGGTGTTAGCATGCTAGTATGTTAGCATGTTA
>NW_007577919.1:875100-876666 GCF_000690725.1 Stegastes partitus
ATTTTTTGTCCCTGTAGACTTTTTTCTCTCACCGTTTCCTCATTTTCCTCACTGTGGACAAATTTTCTTCCCACTGTTGCTTAATTTTTTCTCATCGTGGCCTAATTTTTTTGTCATTGTGGCCTATTTTTCCTCATTGTTTGCTCTTTTTTTAATCATGGTATGCTCATTTTTCCCTCTGTGGCCTCATTTTTCCTCACTGTTGCCGAGTTTTTTCTCACTGTGGACTCATTTTTTGTCCTGGTAGACTATTTTTCCCTACTGTTTGTTTTTTTTTTAATCACTGTGGCCTATTTTTTGTTACTGTGGACTCATTTTTCTGTCATTGTGGGCTGTGTTTCCTTACAGTTTGCTCATTTTTTGTCATTCTAGGCTATTTTTTCTCAGTTTTTGCTCATTTTTCTCACTATTTGCTCATTTTTTCTCACTGTTTCCTCTTTTTTTCTCACTGTGGGCTCATTTGTCAGTGCAATCTAAAGTCCTCTATTGAAACAGCACAAGCATAAAAAAAGGAAAGGATTCTTTTTTTTTGCGTCAGTGTTTAATCATTTTGAGATTTTTTTTTGTCATTTTGAGAAACTAAAAATACTAAAGTGACTGTAAGAGTCAGCTGGTTCTGGGGGAACTTTGTTGAGATTTGATGGATTGTTTCTTTATTTTTTTTGCAGACTAAATCTTCTCTCGGTAACATTTCCTGTTTTGCTGATGATCATTCAGGTTTTTTGCATCATCGATCACTTTTGTTATTTCAGTCTGACGGCAGCAGAGTCTCGTTTCTGTGGAGATTCATCAGCGTGGCAGCTTTATGTGATTATTTCAGCGCGTGATTTATGCTCATTATTACAGTGAAATAAATTATACATCAGATGATGACTGATAACGATCTGCTGCTGTCTCCAGCTCGTTCCCGTTGTGGTGCTGTTTAAAGCGGATCTTTTATGAGTTCGGACTCTGGATGCATTTACTGAGGATGTATTTACCTGTAGAGCAGCAGCAGCAGCAGCAGGTCAACAACATAAATCTGAAGTGTGACGCAGAAAAAAGGCAGAATATTAATTAAATCTGCTTCCCTGCAGAGAGCAGCGCTGCTCCATAATTAAAGCTTTCAGTCCAACATTCATCCCCTCTTATAATTATTTCAGACTCTCGGTTTACGCTTCAGGAGTCCTGAGCGCGAGTCTGTCGGTGTGTGAATGCAGCAGATTAACCCTGAAAATAGAACAGATCCAGACGGGCTGAATGGAAATCAATGGCAGAATTCCCCCAAATCCACTGTGGCCTCCAGTGACCAGAAGGACCTCGATTCGGCATCCAGGTCAACTCAATTTATCGACACAAATTACTTCCCTGTTCGGGGATTAATCCGCTGACGGCAACACAACAACAACAACGACGACGACACGCTGC
This sequence comes from Stegastes partitus, assembly GCF_000690725.1. NCBI lineage: Eukaryota > Metazoa > Chordata > Actinopteri > Pomacentridae > Stegastes > Stegastes partitus. Next base: position 876,508 of record NW_007577919.1, read on the forward strand.
CACACAATCACGTTTTATTGTGTTTCTGTGTAAAGACGGAGCCGAGATATTAGCACAGAGCCTGAGAGGCGGCAGAGAGGAGGAGGAGGGACGAGGATCTGGACCAGGTTCAGGAGTGTTAGCAGCAGGAGTTTGTGTTACTGGTCCGTTTGTGTTGCG
>NW_007577920.1:0-3183 GCF_000690725.1 Stegastes partitus
TTTTTTGGACACAATGTAATTTTGATGTACTATGGAAGCTGAGGTTAGAATTTTAAAACCCATCCAAAAATACACAAAAAACAAATTTTGTGCTAAATGATGTAAAAAAAAACATTTTTTTAAAAAATCATTGCAAATTGTCGTTCCCCCCCCCATACCATTTCTAAGGTAAGAATGGAACTGTAACACAGACATGTAGTATTTCTCCCAGAATTTTATTTATTTGCATGAGGGTTGAAACAGCACTGCCACCCAAGTTAAGCAATACTCCATGTACATTTGTGTGGACATCACTGTTGCACTCGTGTCACACAGTCTGTCAGTGTAGTATTGATCATTCTAAATTAAATATGTATATAAACAATGACTTGGCAATAGTCAGAGACATATCAAAGTATATTCATTATATCAGGAGGGGATGAAACTGACACCAGAGAAAATGCATTGATCCAGGTTTCTTTCAGATAAAGAATAAATGTCCTCTTAAAGTATGTACAGAATGGACATTTGTTTGTGACACAGAGTTTATTTGAGCTAACTGTACACTGAGGGACGTTTTGTGTGTTGTGTCTATCGGTAGAGATAATCAGCTTGTATGTTGGCAGATATCTCTGCTTCCCACTTGTCTCCGTTGTTGAGAAGCTTTTCCTTGTTGTAGAGAAGTTCTTCATGGGTTTCAGTGGAAAACTCGAAGTTAGGGCCCTGAAGAATGAAGGAAAATGGATGAAGATAGCAATGTTGGCATAAAGAAAAGGAACAGATGAACAAGCAGAATGAAAATAAAAAAAACAGAGATATAAAGTGACAATGTCAGAGATTTTCTTTTAAATAAAGTCAACATCACCAAATGAGGTAACCCAATGGCAACTGAGCCCATGACTTATTGATGAAATTATCTAAAATTCCTTGCATTTATACTGAGTAAAGAACTGGGGATCTGGGAAAACAGCAGATGTTTTGGCATCTCACAGCAGGAAAATTTGTAATTAGGGGTACTGAAACTGAACTGAAATGTTTGACAAAAAGTCAATAGGGAGACATCTGCTGGCAGAGGGATTACACACAACACAATGTTTTAAGAGGAGGCAGCTGAAAAAATAAAGATATGTGCCATGAAAAACTGATTTGACTGCATGTAGGAGCATGCTAAGGTGCTGCACACACCTTTTGTGTCTGACATTGTGCTGTGTGTGTGTATGTGTGAGCACAGGATCATATACACACCTCAACAATGGCATCCACAGGACAGGCCTCCTGACAAAAACCACAATAGATACATTTGGTCATGTCGATGTCGTAGCGAGTTGTCCTCCTGCTGCCATCAGTACGAGTCTCTGCCTCAATGGTGATGGCCTGGAAACACACATTTGTAAGGAGACACTGTTATCTGGAATTCAAACTGATAATGAATAATAGCATATTTTTCACTGACATAATATTCACATTCAATTACACATTTCAGGCACTCTAAGCAACTCAAGATAGCTACTAATGATGAAAACATACATGTAGCCAAAGTAGTCTTGTCTTGTTGTTAATTTAGACAGACATATGACCGACAGTCTCTTTCAATTTGGCTGTGTATGTGTCTGTATGTATACCTGGGCAGGGCAGATAGCTTCACACAGTTTGCAGGCAATGCAGCGCTCTTCTCCTGAAGGGTACCTGTTGTAGAAATATTGCAGAGGTTTTGTTACGGTTTGATCTGGAGCACCATTACTAATGTCTTCTTCTGGTAGACTCTTTTTTCCAATGTCCACAACTAAAGCTTGATCTGCTTAATTTGTTGACATGAAATCTTAACTATCAGATGCTGACTACTAAGCTTGATATGACTTCATCAGCTGGTGCTTTTACCAAAGAAGACACATCTGTTGAAGAATGTGTTGGATCTACAGAAACACTCCATCCAATCTGACTGTGTAGTAGTGTCACCGATGGATTCATCTTTTGTCTAATGAAATGAAAAAATTTGGCTGAATAAGGAAACCTGCCACTTCCCCATTGGTTTGCAGAGGGGCCCATATCCAACACTGAAAGTTTCATTTTGGCATATGATGCAGTTAACTGATGACCTGTTGTCATATTAGCTGTGTTTAGATTAGTTCCCAGGTGTTTAGGACTAGACGGGTAGATTTTATTGTCCCCACGGGGAAACTGATTGTGAAACAAAGCAACAACTTTCAGAACATCCATCAACTTTTGGAAATGGCACAACCTCTTTTCTTTTCTCCAGCTGTAGCCAGAGTAACAAAGGCCAATGTTTTCCAGGAAAGCGACTAAACAAAAACACAGATGCAGCATGTAAACAGTCTTCTTTTCTGATTTAGAGAACGAGTTAAAAATCAGTTTTCTGTCACGTTTAGGAAAGTGTTCAGTTTGGCCAGTTGTACACAAAAAAGTTTTTGAGCTTGACCATTTGGTTAAAACACAGCCTAGGCAAATGTGGCTTGAAAGGACATTGGTTAGATTGCATGATCAGTACACAGACACTCCTTTGGCCAGTGACTATAAAAGGCCACCTTAAAATACTGGATGCTGGCACGTCAGTTAGGGCAGCAATCTGGCACTTGAATGTTCAAAACTCCACCATTTGTCATCTTGAAACTGCTTCAGATATCTTTGGATGGATATGTCCAAGGATGTGATCACGTTGTCCAGAAATGTCCACCAACTTTGCCCTTCAGAAAGCATTAAACATTCCAAAAGCCAGCAGTGACAATCTTATTATGCCTATGTGTTGCAGATGTGAGACATATGCTATGCAAATGGTCGACATGCCCGCTACTAACTTGTGATTTCTGGTCCCTGACCTCAGTATTGATCATTATGATTTGTAGTGTAGTGTGTACTTGGTTGTTTCATGACGCCCATTCTGTTTTTGACAGCAAATACTTAATCCGCTATGTTAAAAAGAAAGGACAGAATTTAACAAAATATTACATACTGTGTTTATATTTTTGTTCAGTATGTATGAGATCACTTCATCAGACATTTAGGACCATTGTGCAATACAGAGCACGTATCATCTCATTTGGATGGCTCTATAATTTTCATGATCTTGTTCTGTCTTTAAATGATCGGATTCATGATAAGGACAAAAGCTAATACCTCTTCAGTTACACTTTCCATCCACAATGTATAGGAATTAATACTAGCTTCTGAGGCCACACAGGAATATTA
>NW_007577920.1:3204-15389 GCF_000690725.1 Stegastes partitus
AATTTGTTTTTTTAAAAAGCTACTTTTCCGGTGGCATTGTGTATTTATATTACCTTATCTGTATTATTTCATCTGTAGACACTATTTTAAAGAGGATCAAATGTTTGCTTGTTCAAATATGTCTAAAAAGCCAACAATTTTTATGAATGGATTTTTGTCACAACTGGAGGTTATCGTTTCCTCACAGACTCCACACTGACTCAATATTCAGAGGGTGCTATTTTGTGTTGTATTTTCTATTAAGACAACAATCAAATAAATTCTTTCTAAAACTGTGAAATAGTCATTAATATAGTAATCAACTGTGAAAAAGAAATATTCTAACTATACTACCACATCTAACTTCTCAGTGACTGTGGTTTTCAATGCATTTGACTGACATCCCAGTGTCAACTAGGAAAACTATGTCAACATTCACACACTGAAGGTTGCTCAGTAATCATTCTCACCTGCGCAGGGCATGTTCTCCTCTGAAACGTGGCGACAGTGGTCCCTTCTCAAATGGGTAGTTGATGGTAGCGGGCTCTCTGAAGAGGTAGCTCATTGTCATGCCCAGACCTGATATCATAACACATTCATGTTTAATTAAAGAGAACACTTTTTCAAATGGACACAAGCAGCATTGAATGAACACAGAAACATTTCCACAGAAACAACAGTAACCCAACTACCTCCAGTGGTGTAAGAAAATGAATTTAATTCAGCATTTAACATAAATTTGTGATTGAAAAATACACTGATCATCCTAAAAAAATTCCAAAAAATAACACCAATGCATTGTCTCGAAGCTGTTGTATTCATGCATGGTATGTCTACTTAAAGCAGTCAGTTATTTGAGGTTGGATGAAGTGAGACACCCTTTTCAAAATTACCAAACTGCACTTACACACCAATGATGTGGCAGAGCTGCCATGCAAGGTGCTGGCCAACTATTGGGAGCAACATGGGGTGTAGTGTCTAGTTGATCAACCGTAATACCTTTTGATTAGTGAATAACCCGCTCTACCACCTGAGCCATGGCCACCCCAGTACCAGTTTAACTTCAGCCCTTTTTAGATATGCATCCCATTCTGCTCATCTGAACTGACCGTGTTGACTTCATGTCTGATTGTGCAACCGGGTCACGTGTACGGAAAAGTCATGCTGGTGGTAATCTTAATAAGTCGGACTTAGTAGCATTTCTGTATTGCTCTCAACACAGAAAAAGTCTGAACTGAGCCCTCACATTAACTGGTAGAGATGCACAAGCAATGATATTTTACACGCTGTGTGAAGGGATAAAAGAAAGGATGTTTCCAAATAAAATAAAATAAAATATTGTTTATACAGCATGTGTGAAGCTCAACTGACCTCTGAAGAGTTCTGTCCACAGCAGTGTCTGTGCAGCTCTGTCTGTGATGGACTTCATGTCTGTGGGGATCTCTTGGGCATTCACATACTCTGAAAACAAACACACACACACAGTAATATGAACATTTACTTGAATTCATCCTGAAAAATCATCTTTACTTCATCTAACTCTAACAAATGCACCTTACATTCAGGTGTCTCTCTCTTTACAAAGGACATTAATGATCACGATGCGCTTTCCTAAAAATTTCAACACTTTCCCAAATCAAACGTCTGCATTATCAATAAGAATGTCTTGAAACGTTATAGGTAGTGATTGTTTTTTCACGGCCTTTCTTGACCATTATTTGGCTGGGAGAAAATGAAATTACTGCCGATGTTGATAATTGCAAAATCCCAGCATGAGAGTGATTTTTGATGAAGCTCCCCAGCACCCTGCTTGCACTTTCCTACCACAGATCAAACGTATATGGACATGGACCCCAAGACTGTAGAAGTGTCAACAGTGTCAGGAATGCCAGGTCATTGCAAGTTGTTGTTTTGGGGTTTTATTTGGCCAATTTTTGCTACTTGAGAATTCAGCTTGGTGAACAATTAACCTGTAAAGCACAATTCAAAGGGAGCGCGTAAAGGAACTGGCAATTGGAGTTGCATGTGAGTGAGAAGTAAGGTTACAGCACTTAATTATGGTCACTGAGCAGTATATCCCAACTTAGGTAATGAAGTTACTGACATGAGTCATTAAGTTTGTAGATAGGCCCAAATTTCAATATAACCAATATCCAAATGTTGTCTACTATGTCTGCTGCCCCAGGGAAAGACATAAAGGCCTAGCTCATGTGCTGTTACGACAGTTTCTCTCTGCCTCTTCTCATCGCTGCAGAGTTGGTCCAGACAATGATCCAACTAGCAGCATGAGCCGGGCTACAGTAAAAACACTTAAATGAAACCAGAGCCCCCATTGCCACAGTTAGGAGAAATGGATAGGGAAGGGTAGCCCTTACATTCTTATAATCACTAGTTTGAGGACTTGGTTCTTTCAGACTGACAGCATTGTGGTAAGAACAGATGCAGTAATGTGTCAGCATTAACTAGAACATGTACATTTGGGAAAAATTTGCACAGAAGCGTTCATGATACGAACCATTTGTGAACTGGATTAATTCTATTCTGTGGGGAAAAAGCTGACAACAATCCTTTTTCCCATGTACATTTTGATTCTGTGGTGCCACACTGATAGGGCACACACTTAACGCTATCCTCCTTTGTTGCCCAATTTTAATTTCAGTCATGCGAATTCCACCTACAGCCTACACGATCTTTTGATCAGAGCTCTACAGTGTAATCAGGTCATTACGAGTGAATTTCTGCACGCACAATATACCGGAGGACATAGCCAGGTCACTGGGCTCTCCATGTTATCAACCCTGACAGGCGCTGGAGATGGAGGCAAAGAAGCAGAAACAAGGATGCCAGTCCAGTCTACTCACCAGGCTAAGGCAAAACCACACAAACCACCTCTAACAAGAATCTTTCTCACAAATGCCAGCTCCATCACCAACAAAATGGGCCAACTAAAACTACAAATCTCTGCCAATAAACTTATACAGGACTGTTGTATTCTGCTTACAAAAGAGACTTGGCTTCACCCACTAATTCCCACGGAGCTAAAAGGACGCAAAGCATTTTGCTGAAACGAAGGCAAAGACTTTGGTAATAGCAAGGGAGGAGGACTGCATATATACATCCTCAACAACTGGTGCACTGTCGCCAAAATCATGACCGCTACCGTTTTCATGATTTGGAGAACCTGATCGTTAAATACAGCCCCACTTACCTTCTATGTAAGTTTACTGTTGTTGATATTAGGTACAGCTGTTTACATTCCAACAGGTGCTAATGCTAGCACAGCCCTAGATTAGCACATATGGCTGGGATTTTAACCATGCAGATTCAAAGACAGTTGTCCCTACATTTGAGCAACACATCAGTTGTTCCAGGCTTTAAATCAACACAACTTCCAATCTTAGGCCAGTCAGATCACTTGTCAATGCTCTAAACCCCATCATACAGCCCTTTCAGAAATATAGCTTAACCCACCATAGGAACTGTAAAAACATGGCCTGAATGAGTTCAGTCGCAGCTGTAAGACTGTTTTGAGAGGTCTAACTGGGACATCATTGAGAAGCAGGACTTGGGGGAATACACATCAACTGTACTCTACTACATACAGAACTATGTTGGCAATGTTACAGTCAAATAACACATCCAGGTGTACTCCAATCAGAAGCAGTTTGATGGACTCACAGTGGCAAGCTGGAAAATTGTAGCATAACACCCAATAACCCACTTACTCATGTCACTTATTTATACAGCCCCTAAAAAGGAGCTGTGTTGTAGTGGTACTTACTGAATCCATCCCTTTGTGGAGACACACTGAAGGACCTCACTAGATTCTGGCTGCCCACAAAGGTGCCTATTGGTTGAAAAAGAATTACAACTTCTTATTAACACCACTATATGAAATTTATTGGAGAGTACAACAATTTTGTGCCACTGTCTGTACAAATGCAAAATACAATTCAGTTACCTTGACAACAAATTATCACAAACCCTCAATTTGTGTTTGTTTCTGATGACTGACAAGCAGCTTTGTGACAAATCTGATGACAACAACATAATAAAAAGCTACCATGTAAATCATTAAAGCTGACCAAATCGGTCTAAGGTGCATGGCACAAAAAATAGAAAGACTGACAAGAAATTTATCTTTGTTTATGTGGCTATTTATCAAACTGTCACTATGACAGAGGTATTGAACTGTTTATAAAGTAGTATTAACCAACTACTTGTATTTGTGCTACTGTGCTACTGAGAATTCTTACCTGGCCTTGACACGGAGTACAGTAAACGCAATGTTGCAGCCATCACGTCTTTAAATCTGAAACCATGTACCAATGGATAAAGTTGAAACACAAAATAGGTCTAGACAAACAAACAAAAAACTATCAATTCCCAGTCGCCTGGGTTAATATAAGCAGTGCAATGGTGACTGAAAAGTACAAACTCTGATACGCCAAAGACGTAAAACAATCCTTACTTACCAAACGTGAATTTCTTATGCAACGTGCTAAGCAATGTAAAGATTGTATTAAATGAAATACATCACTGATGATGTGGCATTATTATTTTTGAGCTCATAACGTTAACTCGTGATTTAAACTCTTCACATATACGTTGACATAAAGGCTTGACGTAGCCCTGCTATACCAGTGGCGTTACCAGCAAGAGATCGCAGAGCTCTCACCTAAAACACCTCGTAAACACTGCACTTTATTGCAAATGAGAACTTACAAAGGACAATAAACACGAGTTGACGTTGGGTTTACTTGTGAGAAGTAAAGGTTTCTTGCTAAGCTAGCACTGTTTAGTAGCCGGCTTGGAGCACATACTGTCAAGGACTTTTGCACAAAGGTCGCCTGAGGTGGATGAAGGGCAACTGAGACCAGAAAAATGCATCAATTTAAAATAACCCTTAAATGTGACGTAAATTATTTGTTTAAGAATGAAGTATTTGGTACCGTTAATGATCTTGAACTTACCGAGATGTGCCTATTTGGCCTTCTTAACCGAACAGCGGACGACTTACGCAGCGGATCCGGCGTGCACAGGAAGTCACACAACGTAACTTCCGGTCTCTCTTCTGACGGCTTCTTCTTGTTTTTGGAGGTTTATTGGCGGTTGGGGCATTAGCGCCACCAACCGGTTTGGAGTCTGGATCACGCTATAGTTACAAATTTAACACAGAATACTCTTGTAGTCTAAGACACTGGAATGCGATTTAATAGCATTTCCATTTAAAAAAGGAATCTTCATTCACATTAAAGATAATATTTACTGGATCCTAAATCTCTCCTCTGTACAACACAGATAAATTAACTGCACTTTCCAGGGTGCACTGTACACATTATGTTTGATGCTAAAGTGCATATAAAGTGCATTAAAACCGGCAGAAATTATGATAATGGTCACTTACTTACCGAATCGGCTATGCTTTCCTTTCAGTGTCTGATGGTACAATCAGATGAAAGAACAGGTCATAATTACAGTGAACTGAAAACCAATCAAAACAAGTCAACAGACAGTAAAACATAAAAAAAAAAAAAAAGTTTATAAGTAGAAAAATTGCCTTTCCTTGAAGCTCCCCGCAACAGTCCAGGACAAGACACTCGACATTTAACACAGACAATGGGAATGGGAAGCGAGAAATTGATGGATCATGTGGACAAGTAGTATGAGGAAGCTTAGATAAGAACATGGTTGTGTGCAAATATTGCAACAAAGAGTTTTAAGACAGAAAGTCTTAAAAGTTAAATATAATAGCTATTATTGCACTTTGAGTTTGCACTGATCTGTGAATATTGTAGACAGATGAAAAATGCACAGATAACTATAGATGAAAAACAAATCTTTTTTAATATGTATGGCTAATCAACCAAAATGTATTTGAATTGGAAAAACTTTACTTATTATGTCAAATACTGCTATTTGATCAAATGTGGTAAACTGGTTAATTTTACATTTCCAGTGCATTCAGCACAACTCAACCATCGTTGCTCAGAGGTAAGCCAGAGGAAGCAGGAGTGGACTGCCACCTGGGCGGGTGGACTATTAACTACCTCCCTAACTGCACGCATTATGTGAAGGTCCACGGCTGTGTGTCTAATGACATGGTCTGCAGTATGGGGGTTACACAGGTGTTTGCTCTCTTTCTCTTCAACCTGCACACGTTGGACTTCACATACAAATCCTCTAGCTGTCATCTCCAGAAGCTCATGTATCAGAACTGAACAAACACGAGTACAAGGAGGTCATCCAGAACTTTCTCAACTGGTGTGAGCTGAACCATTTCCACCTAAACACCAGCAAGATAAAGGAGATTGTGATAGACTTCCACAGAAAATCACCCCAGATTACATCAGTGAACATCCAGGGACACCAAGATGGAGGAAAAATGCAAGGACCTGGGTGTTCAATAATAAACTGGACTGGTCACATAATGCTGATGTTCTGTAAAAGAAAGGCCAAAGTTGTTTCCATCTGCTGAGGAGACTGAGGTCCTTTGGATTGGAGAGCAACAATTGGCATCATGTAATGCTGTCTTTTTACTGTTTATAGTTCTTCCACTACATTTTAACAGTTTTTTGTTTGTTTATTTGTTTGCTTGTCCTGTAGCATTTCCAGTGATACTATGTTTTTTACTTTTTTTTTTTTTTTTGTATCCTGTAGCTCTTCCAGGTCAACATCACTTACCTCCTCCGCCCTCCGCCGTCTTCCACTTATAACCCATCACTTAATCACGTTTCTTCTCCCTATTGCTCTTGCGGTAGAACACCATCCCTTAATGTTGTTTTTCTCTCTATAGCTCTTTATAAACACTGTTTTCCCCCCTATAGCTCTTTCAGTACTAAAATGTCATTAAACACTGATTGCTCCCATGTAACCTCAGAAAATTGTTTTACAGTTGTGTTGTCTCCTTACAGATCTTTCAGATCAACAACAAAATGCAGCACTGTTCTGTTACAGCTCTTCATGTGCAATAGCATCAAGTTAACACTGGTATTTTCTCTCAATAACATTTTTGACAGCAATAGCAGAACTGTGGGTACATTATCCATCATGCCATACCTGCACATATCCACATTCATATTCATCATGTCATATAGCCATATGTAAATTTATGATGTGATATTATCTACGTATCCATATGTATAGCCATCATGTCACACCATCATGGTTTGTACATTGTCTTTATGAGACCTTGCAAAGAAGAAAGATGAAGTCTGTGTCAGAAAGCCAACAAATTTAAACTGTATCAATTCTGTCAACAGGAATGGTCAAAGATAGAACCAGAAGCTTGTAGACTTGTAGCTACCAAAAGTGCCTAGTTGAAGTGAAAATGGCCGAAGGATGTATAACCAAATATTAGCTTTGCTTTATGATATTTTTGACCCAGCAAATTTTTTTTTTTCTTTTTTTCTTTTTTTGATATATATCATTTTTGGCCTTTAGGCTTTATTCAGTAGGTAAATGGAGAGGAAGATAGCAATGTAGGGAGAAGAGTGGGTGAAGGTCCTGCAGCCAATGGCCATGGGCCAGATTTGAACCCATATAGTCTGGGACTATAGCCCCTATTTATGTCACCCACTCAACCTGCTGAGCTACCGAGGTGCCCCGACCCAGCTGATTTTGCTACATTTTTATAAGACCTATTATAAATCTATGAAAGAACCAAACTGCATGATCACTTTATTGTGACAAAGACACATGGGTTTCAATGGTTCCATCATAGAAAATTCAGTCATAAGAGTCATTAGAAATTCAAGGCTGCCATGATATACATGGTCTTTCCAACTGCATATGAACTTTTGTTCATGACCGTATATAACCACGCACACAAAGGCACAGACATTAGCAATAGAATGCTATTATTTTGGGATTGGTTATTATCAGAATGTGACTCCAATACACTGAGTAAATGCATCAGATTAGTTACCACAAAAGAGCTATTAAAGACGACCAAGTAAACCGCTTCATGCCAGCTGTCTGGTTTATTGCTGGTTTAGCGTAACATAGGCTACAAAAATGTCACCATGCAAAGACAACCATGCTTTTGTATTCTTTTATTAAGTATTAGTCCTTGTCTGTAGCTGTCTTGAGTTAGATTAGAGCAACACAGCGTCAATTCAAAGTTCTTCTGATGCTTTTGGATATTAACAAAATCACGTGGGCATGTGTATGTGTGTTGTACAGTATGTGAAGACAACCATGAATCAGTTAAATTAATAAAACTTTAAAACATGGAAGTTTCTCCTGTTCATTCAGCTGTAATGTTCAATAGAAAATGCCCCTGAGTCACTGGACCTCATGATGGTTTGCCTGAGTGACAGCTTGGAGCGATACAACCCATTGCTTTGGGATTCCAGTGGGCTGTCCGACACCTACAGTAAATGAGACAACAAAAAAAAAAAGAAGAGATATGTTGCTTCTCAGTTTAGTATATTACAAGTTAAACCTTTGAACTCCAGTTTTAGTGGAACACAATGATAAAAGTAAGGATGAACTTTTTCTAAACTTCAGTCAACCCTGCTGACTGCTGACATTTAAGATTAAAGCTTAATTTTCTTTTATAAGAACAATGGATCAGCTGGCAGAGAATTATTGCCCAGCTCCAGTACTCCCCTGTGCTCCACCATATGAAGCTTTTTAGCTTCTTTTAACTCATTTTCTGTATTTCTGGCTTGCATTCTAATTTCTAAGGAGCCTGAATGCAGCGTAAGACCCTCCAGTATTAGGTTGGGGCAACCAGAGGACACGTAACCTTTAGGGTCAGAGCCTCCCAAGTCTGGGAGAGGGGAGGAGATCAGGTATTTTCCAGGATGGTGTTCTTTTGAAGATGTTTAGCCTTTCAATTTATGTTTTAGGACAATTATTCTTTAACCTCTCTTGCTGCCAACATTATGACTAATATCATATTAGCATTACATCTAACAATCTATCTGATTATGTGCATTACATTGTTATCAGTTATCGCAAGAATTAGATACTTTACCTCTTCAAATTTCTTGGCTTTGTATTGCTCCGCGCCTTTCAGGAAGTTCAGCAGTATGATGTCACACAGCACTGTACCCTACATAATAGAATATTAACAACAAAAACTAGTAAAACAAGTTTCTCTACACATCTTACAGCAAAATGCACCTTAATCCAGTGCTTCTCAGCTCGAGGACAGCAACTTCCAAAGGAAAATATAAACTTGGAGCACACAGATCACAGCTTTTAACTGTATACACAGTTCATCATAACACTGGTCTACAGTGAATTTTCTGACTCAAAACTGAGTACTGTTTTAGATGTTTCTGAGGCTGCTGATTCTGAATTTGCAATCAGATTTTTTGTATCACATCTCAGTTTGTCAGAATTGAAGGTGCTCATTTTTAGCAGTTTTTGCCCATTTCATGTGAATGTGTACAGGATAATCCCTGAAGCTGCCATACAAAGTGCAACTACAGGGTCAGAAATAACTTTAAACTTGCACAGATAAGAGGCAGTGACTTCCAGTTTTTTGGGACACATTTATTTGCATCCTTGCTTTTCATTCTGGTTGTGCAAGTGCAAGAAATATGGCAAGCAGTCATGTTTCATGTAAAAATGATCCTGACCAGTGTTGGTACATTTGTGGCAGCTTTAATACCTCCAAGCAACAACAGAACCTCACAGATTTTTGTTTTAAAGGCAGTGGGGGAGACAACCATCTGAAGAGAGCGAGTCATAATGTTTAAAATCTGTTCCTCAGAAAATCCATGAAAGATTTTAAAAGTGGTGTGGCAATTGGATCTATAAGGCAGGCTGTTGGATTTACTTGGGAGAAAACTCGACCAAGTGTCCTTGCATCAACCAGGGCAAAACTCTCCAGTAAATTTACACTGTTATACAAGCTGTATACTGACTACTTTACATTGTAGTAAAGTGTCATTTCTTCAGTGTTGTCCCATGAAAATATATAATAAAATATTTGCAGAAATGTGACACACTGTACATCCTGAATTTTGTGTTCCATTTTGTGCAAAATCTGGATGTGATAGAAAAAATCTGATAACATATTTGAACTCAGCAGACTTAAAATGTGTTAATACACCTCTCAGATTTCAAACAACAGAGACATTTTTTTTCCTGTAGAGCAGTGTAATCAAAGTGGGACAAACATATGAGCATATAGACATATTAAGCCTACACCAGATGTGCAACTGTCACTGGATAACTGGTTAAATCTATTGGATAATATATCCACTAATAATAGAACTCTTTGTTTATAAAAGTCTCACCCACACAAGAGTAGATACACATCTTTAAAAGGAAACAGTAAAGGCCAAAAGAAGCCCAAAATTTCCTCAAAACTTACTAACCTCTAAAACGCAGTACGATTCACACTTAAGGTTCAGTTAGTGAGGAGTAAATTTTCAAACTGTTGCTTTCATACAACAAAAGCCAAATAACTAAACAATTTTTTAGAATTCCCCATAAACAGGGCGTTTTCAGTTCTGACAAGCAAAACTAGTCAAAAAAAAATACTGGTACATACCGAACCTTTTTCCCTGGTTTTGTCAAGTATACAAATAAAACTCACCACTCCCACTGACGTGAAGGCTGCCACCATGTTAATGAGTGTGGGGATCATGTCGAACTTTCCAGCCTACAAATGAAGAACAGAATTCAGCAGTCAGTCTCCATAAATACAGCATTGCAAAAACTGATTTTTTCCTGTCATTAGAAAACTAACCCTAACTAAAACTTACACAACTCGTGCCATAAAACAAGTTTTAGTACACTGAAAAAAAAAGCAAGTACCTTCTATTCAAAACTGTTAAAATGACAGCATGCAGATTCATATCCCAGTGTCATTATTCAAAATTAATTTGCAGGTACACGTGTTTAAAGCGTTGTTTTCAGTCTAGTCATTGTTTCTCCCTCCCTTTGACCCACACATACAAATATATACTTACATTTCCATTGACCAGCACATCAAACCTAATAGCATAGGCTTTGACCAGAGTGCGATAATCTGTCCCATTTTCCATTTTGAAGTATTTAGCAAACCTATACAGACAGAAAAATCATAGTATTGTTACACTGAAGGCTATATTTTTAAGCCATTTTTAAAAAGGCAATGTTTGATGTAATAGGGAAAAAAAAGAAAAAACAGACAGTGTCAAAATATACACTAAGCACTAGAGATCACAAGTAAAGGCTGGGACCCTGGCACAGGGTCACAAGATGAACTGGCGATGAACATGAGGAAGAGGTTGAGTATTTATACCCTGGACCAGGGTAGAAAATGACACACAGCACATTAGAGTAGGGCAGATGATTGCACAGGTGGGAAAGCGGACAAAGACCGAGGAGAGTCAAGGGACCTAAAACAAGAAAGAGGGTGAGTATGGACACAAACAGGAAGCTGCAAAAAAAAAAAAAAGAAGAAAAAAACTAAGAACAAACAAAAACATGACCTAAGTACGGTAACTGGACCTAACAGTTTCTCACCACTCCCCACCCCTGGTCCGGCACCAGAAGGCCTTGGTTCTTCTTGGCTTGGTACAAAGTTGCTGCTGGGCCTTCAGTGCTGTCTTCAGCTCCCTAACTTTGCTGGTACACAGGACGCTTTTCAGCTGGTAGTCCCCGCTGAACTTGTCGTGGTATGTGTTGTGGTGACACTCAGAGTTACCTTTCTTTAATAGAGCAGTAGACTGATGACAGATGAGGCACACAGGTTTGTCTGTAACCAGTGTGAACAAAAACTTATGTTCCCATTCAGAGTGGAAGTGGTACGTTTTTGCCTTCTTCCTGTGTTTGTCCATCATCTCGACTGCAAGCCTTGCCAAGCTGTTTCTTCTTCGTCTGTTAAAATGCTGGTAGCCTGTGAGCTGCGTAGCTGACGATTTGGATGACCCCATCAGAGATCGGAGACAGAGCAGCAGATTTGCAACAAAACTATGATTCGGGTAAAGTAGTAAATATGTATACTTTTTAAATATTTTACATGATGTATTTTACTATTATTATTATTACATTTTTTAAACTTTCAACTTTTCATTGGGCAAAGATCTACCTGTCGATCGCAACTGACAGGTTGACGACCACTGATGTAGAATGTGGTCAGGGAAGAAGATGGGGATGTCATCAAGGCAAACGAACACAAAAATATGGAACACATCATGTACTGGAATACAGCGGGAGTGTTCGTCAGACCAAAAGACTAAATGACTTAATATTCACAA
>NW_007577920.1:17138-28852 GCF_000690725.1 Stegastes partitus
GATTAAAGTCAATTTCAAAGTGAGGCGATGTGGTTCCTTGAAATAGTCCCATTTGTGACCTTTTTTCTAGAGTGTTTATTGGTATTTACACTTAAAAAATGCAGTCTTCTCGTGAAAAGCAGAGCACACCTAAATGTGCTGTTTTTCCACACATTGAAAACAGCACATGTAGAAAAATCACTCGGTTTCATCTTGGACAAATCTGACATTGGAACGCCCTACTTTACTATTTTATCTGTAATTTTTGGTCACTGGTCTGAGCACTGCAGCCACCTAGCAGCAGCTACCACAGCCTGCAATGTTGGGTGTTTGGGGAACACTGGTAAATTGCAGAATTTATCTGTAAGAAAATGTTCAGCAAG
This sequence comes from Stegastes partitus, assembly GCF_000690725.1. NCBI lineage: Eukaryota > Metazoa > Chordata > Actinopteri > Pomacentridae > Stegastes > Stegastes partitus. The sequence continues at coordinate 17,501 of NW_007577920.1, forward strand.
TCATATGTTCTGCCTGTGACAAAGTCGGAGGTGCGATCAACTTTCTAATTTGGTTGCACCGATGCTACCGGTAAGAAAGTTAGTCTGGAGAAATGACTGTTTTTCTTGTAAATGTACCACTTTAATCTCAGAGCATACCTAAATTGTTTTTTGGGTTTTTTAAGCTTTGTATGTAGCTGTTTCTAGCTAAAATGAACCTTGGGATTTAATAAGAGCATTAACTGCAATGGACCATGTCAAAGTAGCTACAGTTAGGTCTGTGGACATTTAGGCTCTGCACACCACCACAATGGATTTGAAATGAAAGAATCAAGATGTGCCATGAGTGCAGACTTTCAGCTTTAATTTGAGGGTATTTACATCCAAATCAGAGGAACAGTGTAGGAATAACAAAATATTTTATATGTGCCCTCCACCTTTTTTAAGGGACCAAAAATAACATAAATGGCCTAGAGTTCATTTCAAGTGTCATATTTGCGTGTGGAATCTGGTGAGGTCAACTTTCAACATGAAGTCCAAAGAGTTGTCACCGTCAGCGAAGCAAGCCACCATTAGGGTGAAAAATCAAAACAAACCCATCAGAAAGCAAAAATACTAGGTGTGGCCAAATCAACTGTTTGGTACATTTAAAAAAAAAAAAAAACACACACACACACATTGGTGAGCTCTGCAACACCAAAACACCCAGTAGACTACGGAAAACAAGTGTGGTGGATGACAGAGGAATCATTTCCCTGGTTAAGAAAAACCCCTTTACCAGTTGACCAGATCAAGAACACTCTCCAGGAGGTAGGAGTATCTGTGTCAAAGTCAACAATTAAGAGAAGACTTCACCAGACTGAATGCAGAGGCTTCATCATAAAGTGTAAACCATTGGTGGGGCTCAAAACCAGGAGGGCCAGATTAGAGTTTATCTAAACGAGTCAGTGCAGTTCTGGAACAACATCCTATGGACAGATGGGACAAAGATCAACTGGTACCAGAATGATGGGAAGAGAAGAGTATGGAGAAGGGAAGGCACTGCTCCAGATCCAAAGCATAGCACCTCATCAGTGAAGCATGGTGGTGGTAGTGTAATGGTGTGGGCATGTTTGGCTGCCAATGGAACTGATTCTCTTATATTTGTTGATGATGTGACTGCTGACAAAAGCAGCAGAATGAATCCTGACGTGTTTCAGGCAATATTACCTGCTCATATCCAGACAAATACTTCAGAACTCATTGGACGGTGCTTTACAGTGCAGATGGACAATGACCTGAAGCATACTGTAAAAGCAACCAAAGAGTTCTTTAAGGCAACAAAGTGGAATGTTCTGCAAAGGCCAAGACAATCACCTGATCTGAATCCAATTCATCATGCATTTCAGTGCTGAAGACAAAACTGAAGGGAAAATGCCCCAAGAACAAACAGGAACTGAAGACAGCAGCAGTGGGAGGCCTGGCAGAGCATTATCAGAGATGAAACCCAGCATCTGCTGATGTCTATAGATTCCAGACTTCAGGCTGTCATTGACTGCAAAGGATTTACAACCAACTATGAAAAGTGAGAATTTGATTTATGATTATGTCAGTTTGTCCAATTACTTTAGTCCCCTGAAAAAGGTGGACGGCACATATAAAATGTGTTGTAATTCCTACACCGTCCCACTCATTTGGATGCAAATACACTCAAACTAAAGCTGAAAGTCTGCATTTAAAGCACATCTTGATTGTTTCAATTCAAATCAATTGTGGTGGTGTTTAGAGCCAAAACGCTGAAAATTGTTTCAGTGTCCAAAAATGTATAGACCTGACTCTCCATACCTGAAATTGTAGCCAGGAGAGACAGCATTCTTCTGTGACATGGCATCTAGTCGGGTGAACGAGTACGAGGGGTTACACTGGTCGTCTGACTTGTCCAGATCGCACATCCAGCCAATCTTTATTCCAATCACTCCTCCCTGAAAGGATTATAAAAAAAAAAGAGAGAGAGAGAAAGATACATGAATTTCTGTGTTTGGGCTCAACCCTGTATCTTAAGAATTACATTTAAATGCAACTACACTGGATGATGTGTTTTGGAGAAGTGATGTCCTCCCTGTTTTATGTTGCACAAGCAACGTTTTGTTTCTATGCAGGAGATACATTTTTATACCTCAGTAAACCTGGCTTCACATTTTCATACTCAAGACTTGCCCAAAAAAAAAAAAACAACAGTAAAAGATGAGAAAATTTAAATAAATACATTGAAATGAACTTGTTACTAAACTGAAGAATTATGTGGAAGTACAAAAGAAATAATTGTTCTGTCATATTGGTTCTATAGGAATCCTAGCTAGTCAGCTGAATATGACTAGATATGGAATGATGGAAATATTGCCACACAGAGTTATCTTAAGGATGACTTTTTCCAACTGCAAAGGCCCTTGATTAGCATGATTTTATTGAAACTGCCAGTCTGCAACTACCATCCACACATAGCTTACGACTTGACTTGTCTGTCAGATTACTGAGAGCTGAATTACTTAAAATCAACCACTGCAACACTAAATTCCTACTATAATAAGAAATAAGACAGTTGCAGGCAATACATTAGTATAAAGCAGTACACCTTAAATAGCTACTCAGGGATACTGAGAAACCAGTCTTGAGAACACTTTATAATAAATACTGCTGCAAGGTACAAAGCATTGAACATGGACCAAGTGTTGTAGTAACGGGCCCTGTAGGTACCCAGTATTTATTAAAATCAGTGTTCTTGTTTTATTTTATTGTACCTACATTTGAAGGTTTGGCTGCCATCAGTGAGTATTTTATTATTACCTGATTCAGACAACAACAACACAGGGTAGATCATGAGCTGTATTATAAAGACATGACACAGGCGTGCCCCCAAACCTTAAAAGTATTGCTTGTCTCTACCTTGTCTGCCAGTTTAGTGAAGTTCTGCTGTGCGTAGCGGACAACGTCTCCCACTCTGAAGATGGGGCAGTAGATGTTGTTGGCCATGTCAAAGCTACAGTTTTTGATGTAATCAGCAGTGATGTTTGGAAGGAAGTTCCCTCTGCACACATACATATCAACATGTCAGACGTTGTTATGGAAATCATTATAAGCATCATATTTACCTTCATAATCCATGAGACACTTTGGGCACAGGTCAATGACATTGTGTCTGTGATGTAGTGTTGTTCTGTCCTCTCCACAAAGTTATACTCCATTGAGAGTGTTTTGTCCCACCATTTTTTTTTTTACCTGATAATTCTGTTTTTCTTCTTTTGTGAATAGTGATAGTTTACTTTGAAGTATAGAGTAATGCCCAAGAATTGGAGTTATGCTCCTTGTTTCCAGGTGAGGTGGAGAACTTTAAGTAACCTTGTAAACACACACACACACACACACACACACACACACACAAACACACACAACCTAGCAGAGCTGCCTAACTGCACAATCCAAATCCTCTGCAAAACTTTCAGTTTCATTTTTCCTGCCCCCAGTGTGTGTCAGAGCTAACTGTGCAGTACTTGGTGTAGTTGAAGTATGGGAAGCGGATGCTGTTCTTAATGAAAATGGTGAAGTTCTCCACTTCCATCATTGGCGTACTGGGGAAAAGAAAAAGAAAAAGAAAAGCATAAAATCACTTCATTTAGTTATGACTAATATACTTAAAGTGTGCTATTTTCAACATACTAACAATGTACTTAGTATACTAATGGTTCATTATCAGTGCACATAAAAATATATAAAAATATAACTAGCTTTTTCTATCAATGCTGTACTGAAATATAAACTTAAGGTGTATTATTCCACTGCTGGGACTACGTACAAATAATATTTTTTAAATATTTTGGGGGGTAGTATACTATGTGGAAATATACAAATTCACAGCTTAAGTGTTAGTTCTTATTAGTCTAAGCACACTGAAGTACTAGTAAGGGTGTGATGGATTTTTTTTTTTGCTACACATTTATTAATAACAATTTACAAAAATATGCTAAAAGTGCACTTGTTCAGATTTCTAACAAAAAACACAATCCTCATTAATTTATTCATTCAGTTCAACTCTACTATAGTGGGTTGAAGTCACAAATCTCAAATGTCTTGAAATAAATCCAAAACTCTCTGCAAGGCTGGACATCACGAGAGTTAAATGATTTTTTATTAAGGAATGCTTTATTACTACACATAGAGATACGTCTGAATTGGCGTGAATATCACAATCTTGTTTTCCTGATAATCCCGATCAGTGTTTCAAGTCACTATTCTTTATTGGCACACCAGTGTAGAACAGCTGTAGCAAAGCCTAGTAAAAAGATCTTCATCACATGCACAGTATGATCTTACGTCTTGATGGTGTCGATCTCGGCAGGACACCACCCTTTAATCTCACACATCTTGATGGTGGTGTTGAAAGGAACACATTTCCCTGTAAGAATTCCTAAGCAGGAAGAGAGAAGCTACTAAGCAAATAGGGAAGGCAAAAAATACAGTATACAACAGAAGTAAGTACAGCCATGTAAAATATCATTGAAACATTGTCTAATTGTATCCGTAGCTGTAACTGAATTACTTTAACGATTATCAACAAGATCATGTTTAAGCAGTTAAGCTGATTGGTAATCCCAGCTGTACTCAGTTTTGCTTCCTCGATCACAGGTCTTCTAACTTGTGTGTCAGCTCTTGTTGGTATTTGTTTTAATCAGAGGAAATACTTTTTTCAACTTAAAAATAACACATTTATTAAGAGGTGACACAGCTTTAAATCATTTAACATTTAAGTGATCTTTTAGAGGTGTTACTTGTGTTAGATACTGTAAATGTGAGGGTTATCAATAATAAAAGAGTTTGGCATATAACAATCATAAAATGTTTCACAGCAAATTTGGTCAAGAAGAAACGAGAAGAGAGGACAAAGAGAGAGACAAGAGGTCTCACCATAACTTCCTGGCTTATTGCGATGCCTCGAACAGTTGCTGTCCTGGGTACAAATATACTTCTTCTCACTCTGAGTAACACACAATCAAATATATGCATTAAAACTGCATATTAACTATTAATTCGTTATCAGTGTGAAAGACTTGGTAAATGTTTTGCCTCACTGTTTGGTTTTACAAGCCTCAAATCCATTGCTTTGCTTTAATTTCAGTATGTCCATCATTTGCAGCAGAAGCAGGTAGACATTTTTAATGGAAAGTCTCATAAACCCACTGTGCACTGCCTGTTCAGCAGCAAACAGTAGACAGACACTGTCAATCACTATAGAATAGAATAAAATAGAATAAAACTTTATTGATCCCTTCGGGGTAAATCTCAGGGAAATTGTTGAGCAGTCCATATTATGTGTTAGAGCCAAATTGATTATTTTACATTTGATAATAATGTAGTTGAAGATGGGAATGGTAATATTGGAAACTGATGGTTTCATTGTGGTTTGGAAGAATGTGTTTATTAAATGCATGACTTGCTGCTGATAGGTTTGAGAGCAGTTTGATTTGTGCTTCCAACTAAATAATGTTGCGTCACTGTGATGCAGTTGATGAGGCTTGTTGGTCAGATTGAGGCCAGAGACGTGGGAAGGGACATAGTTTTTTCACCGTGTGAGTCTGTACAATTTTTGATCTTTTTTTTTACTTAAACCATTTAAAAGGAAGAACTCGTCTCACTCGCGTTTCAAATATTAGTTGCTAGACTGACTTCAAAACGTGGTACAAAGAAGAACAGAACAGAGTGCCGCTACACAATTATAGTCCAACTATGGAGCATTCGGTAGCTAAAGAGCCAGGTATTTTCCTTAGGAGTTGGTTGAGACTTCTTGAGGCATGGTTAAGTTTAACTCTGTCTCTGTAACATGGAGATCTGTAACACTACATTTGGAACCATAGCTGATGCCTTGTATTCATAATCAAGTTGCTCTGTATTCAAACGTTGCAACTTCACAGTACAATGACAGAAACATTAGTTTACCATGTTGAGTTCAACTTATAAATCATGTGTTTAAATCTGTGATAGTGCTAACAGTAATAGCAGACTGGTAGGCCATGTAGCAAGAACTTGAGAAAATGCAACTTAAAATTTAGAGGTAATGATTGTATATAAAGTCAGTGGAAAAATAATATAATAACAACAGAACTGCAATAGTAATAGTGACAGTGGCTGACCTCAGGACAGTATCCTTGGACTTGATTCTCTGTAGTGATAAGTTTAGTGATAATGCAGAAGACTGAGGCGCCCTGAGGAAAAGACATGCAGCAAATATTAGTGTCTAAAATCTACAGTATCTGTCCATTGTTTTATCCATTGATCCATTCATATACCCATACCTGTGTTGGAGTGACATAGTCTGCAACATCCATGACTCTGTTGTTGTAGATTCCAAAACCTTTGACCTTGGTCATCACTGAAGATTCAATCGCTGTGTCTCTCACCTGGTAGGCCTTCTCATAGAGAAATACCCACCTAAAATACACACAAAAAGAAATGTGACACTGAGCAAAGACTGGAATTTAGACATGTGCTGCACAGTAGGGCAATGATAACACAAGCTTTAAAACATTAAAGAGACAAAATCTTGTATGTTTATTGCTGTGAAAGCCATCCATCCATCCATTATCTATACACCGCTTAATCCTCATTAGGGTCGCAGGGGGGCTGGAGTCTATCCCAGCCGACTTAGGGTGAAGGCAGGGGACACCCTGGACAGGTCTCCAGTCTATCACAGGGCTACACTGAGAGACAGACAACCAAGCACACTCACATTCACACCTACGGACAATTTAGAATCACCAATTAACCTCAACGTGTTTTTGGACTGTGTGGGAGGAAGCCGGAGAACCCGGAGAGAACCCACGGTGCACGGGGAGAACACGGAGACTCCACGCAGAAAGGTCCCGGGTTATATTATATTATATTATATTATATTATATTATATTATATTATATTATATTATATTAGACTGGCAGTCACCTGCATGCTGCAGTCTAAACAGTTATGAGCCAAAAATACAAAAGAAAATACATTTCAGTTATAGTTTATTCTTTTTAATAGACGTAGACTTTTAACTTGTGCTTTAAATCTGCTCTTACTTCATTTGTGTATTGTGCAACAATAAAAGACACTGTTTTAAACCACAATTGTTGTCTGCACAACTCTCTAGTACAAACTTGTCTTTTCTTGAGGTCACACTTTACACCCGTAGCACAGCATTTAGTTAGCTTCTTTGTTTTTGATCAGTGGCAAGTTCAAATATTTCTAATGTTCATTATTGTGTCGTAGCTGTGAACTGGTTGAGAGGTTTTTTTTTTCCAAAACTCATAGTCTGATTTAATGCCTGTAAGATTAAAAGATTATACATAACATTAAAAGATTGTTTTAAAAAATAATCTAAACCATCCCTTTATCTTTTTCCAGGACAGCTGCTAATGGTGGTAGTAGTAAGCCATTAATAAAGACCATAACAGAGGAAAATGCACTGTGTAATAAATCCCAGCTACAGATAATGAACTGTCAAAAATGTCAACAATGTGTGTAACCAGCACTAGGTGATTGACAACATAAAACCACAAGCAGAAGAGTTACATCATTTAATACGTTAGGTATTAATTTGTGTTGTGATCACATTACACAAAACATAAAATGGAATTCTAAAATGAAATTTTGATGAACCAAAAGTAACAAACACACATTAAAACTCTGCCTATGACTGAATTTAACTACACAAAAAGTAATATGCACAATTTGATTGGCTGACAAATACTTTTAACATTCTCAGTAGATCTCTGTAACACTAAACATTTAAATGCTTTACAGTAAAAATATGCACATATATATATTTATTTTAGATCAGACATCACATTAATTGCCTATTAATTACTCTGTGTACAATTTAGTAATGAATGCCTAAGCCATTAATTTAATGTGAAAGTCTTGTAAATGTACTTTTCTGCAATCGGCAGCTGCGGTTGTTTCATTCAACAAGACAAATGCAAATACTGTATAATCTCAAACATACGCTCACCCAATGAAGTAAGTGATGATAAGAAGTTGAACAACACGGTTGATGATGCCGATGGTCCAGCTCTTCACAACCACCGACTTAGTGGTTTCGTAGGTAAAGAAGTTTTTCATACAAGACCACATCCTAGCAGTATGTGTATGTGACAAAAGGTGGATATGTTTTGTTTCTGTATTTTCCGTTTGGAACTGAACTCCAAGTGAAGCAGCTGTTAGTGGGTGTCCATAAAGCAGTTACACATTTAGGTCCCTAAATGTGGCTGACATCTCCATTATTATTTTCTTCAAAAAATAAAAACAGAACATCAATATTTTAGGTCCAACAAGGAGAGAGGGAGCCAGATATCCAACAGCTGTATCTCTTCACACTGCAAAGCTACTTTTCAAAGCCCTGTAGCTCAAGGACTCCAATCTTCAGCTGATGCTCACTTCCTGGTACTTCTGGATTCATGTATCATAATGACCAGCCAGTCCAGATGCAAACAGCTTTTTCCTCTCTGTCTTTGTCTCTCTCTCTTCCTTCACTTTTTCCTCCAATTGTTTTTTTCCTTGCCTCTCTCTGTATCTCCTATTTCTGACTCTCTAGTCCCCTGTTGATGATCTAAGTGCCTCCTGAAAGCCCCACTCCCTCCTCCTGCTCACTAGCACCATGGACATTCATGGGCAAGTTTTCTGTGTGTGTGTGAGTGTACAGCATCCTGAGAAAAAATAAAAATTAAAAAAAATCTGTCAAAGGTAAAGCACCTATTTCAATTTTTTTTTGTTCAAGAAAGTATTCCCAACTAGCTTTAATTTGGCTTCAACATAATTCTACACTGTTGCTTGTTAGTTTGTGGTAATGGAGTAATTCTGCCATACATGTTTGCACTGGAACTTGATTCTGAGGAAGAATAATGGATACATTGGGTCCCACTCTGCAAGCTGACAGGATTGGTGCCATATTTTGTACCATATGAAAGCCTGGAAGTTTGAATCTGGGTTTTTGAGACTGTCATTGGTACACTGCAGCACTGAGGAAGAGGAGCAAGATATGAGGGTAAACTTAATGCATCCAAATTAACCATCATCACTCAAGTGGCCTCCATCTGATGACATCTGTTGGTGCCCATTGCACATGTTTTCACACCTATCCCAGCTGCAACTGCAATTAGGAGGCAAAGACAATACAAATTTGGCATTAAGACCAACAGACAATAAAAGGACTTCTGGGAATTTAGATCAATGGAGGAATGACTTGTTTGCATAGTTTTCTTTAGGTGCTTTAAGTACAGCATTGTTATGTATTTCATTTGTCGTGTTGTAGCACTAGCCATTACAAGTGTCAAAAAACACATGACATTTTCTGTAATGTGTGGTGAATTATCAGTTTCTGTATTCAATAGTGTGTGTAAGGCAAACTGCACCTCATACGTCATTCAATTTTAGGATAACATGGAGGCAGCTTTTACCTTTGTACATATGACTCCTACACATTTTTTAGGTCCTATAAATGAATCCACACAACCATTTTGGCATGTCAGAATAGCAGAAAACTGGAGCTTTGGCTTGTTTTACTTCCTATTCTCATGTTCGCAGGCTCAAAAGTTTGTGAAATCTTAACCAAAGACTTTACTTTCTAGAAAAAATATTTGTTGTTTAAGTGCATATATGCACTTAAAGGAACTTTGTAGGGCACCAATACCACCCATGTTTTTAAAAATAGCACATTCTTCCTTGTTCAGGGGCAAATAAATAACATTTTGGCTTCTGGAGGTACTGAACCTTTAAAATGGCCTCTGAAGTAAGACATTGAAGGGTTGGGGGAAAAAAAGGGTTCCAAGGTCTACTTTTTTTTTTTTTTTTTTTAATTCAGCCAAAGTGCTATGACAGAACTTAATTAAACGCTTAAACACGATGCTGCCACTTGCAAGGTGAAATTGCAAGTGGTCACAAAAACACATTAAACACAGGCCCTCATGTTGATTGTGTGCCACACATAATCCTGACTTACTGCTCACTCCTCTTGCACATACATGACTGTACCGCACTCAGTTTGTGCACAACAGGAACATAATCACAAGTTTTTCTGCATGTTTTTGGATTGCAGGTCTTCAGAATACGACTTCTATTACATAATCACTGTTGTGTAGCTGATCAGTTCTATGATATTCATTTAAAGACTCAAACTACAATCTATCTATCATGTGAAAGTACACATGATAGACATGACACATGACACATGATAGCATGTACAAAATGTTAGTATCAGTCCCATGGGTCCGGCTTCTCCTCCGAACACACACTTGCAATCCAAATCCAGGAGACAATACGTCACGCTAATTCAGTCACACAAACTTTTATTAGATGCGAACCAGAGAATGATAAAATACTATTGATTCTTTCTTTTTCTCTGGAGAAGGTTGGGAGAAAACAACATGGGAATAGTCTGACACACCAGATGTAGATTGCAGGCATAAACCTGCCATTCGCCTTGCATTTTACATGTCTGTCTCCTCCCCTTTCCACCATCTGCATGTCACCATTTTCAAAATCCCTTACCCTGTGGCAAACCATAACAATCTACCTAGCAGCCTAACATGCTGAATTTTTCAGTTTCTATATGCAATAAGGCAGGCCTTATAGTTTATCTCAGTGAACTGGCCATTTTTAGGATAGTTCTTGCCTCCTTGCATGCAAATGTTCCACCAAAACAATTGCCCCCATCCCATTGCTATTTTGTGGGGATGCTGTTGCTGCATCCTTTACTTATCTTTGCACAATATGATTGTGGTTGGTTTAATGAAATACAAATAAGCCATAGCATTTTTCCCCCTATAGCAGAATGATGCAGAGGTGCAGCCAGACCATTCTGTGCTGCAAAAAATAGCAGGGATGGGAGCAGGATAGAGGGAAATAAGAGGTAGGAGTGAAGAGAATAAAAAATGACAAGGAGGGACAGGTGAGAAGAATTTCAAACCTTTGTCTATTCAGCATTTGAATGTTATTGCCTGATGAAAACCTACACATCAAAACATAAACATGTCTGATCAGGCATCCAGATATATGAACCACAAGCTGTAAGCTGTTTGTGATTTTAATATTATGTATACGTAAACAGACACTGTACCTAAAGCAAACCCATTATGTAATTAGTATGTGTTTGTATTTTACCACCATTAACAATGCTGCTATATTGACCTGCAGTTGTTGCTATCCTAAGTAAAGAACATCATGGCATCAATTACTTTTATTAAAGAGCTCCCTCAGATTCACAGGTCATAAATCAGTGCATGTGAATATAGGCATACAGAGACGTGCTGCTGGTTTGTAGGTGCTGTTATTACAGCTAAATAAAACAATAAAACACATAAGGTCTTTACA
>NW_007577920.1:30307-31589 GCF_000690725.1 Stegastes partitus
AGAAAGAAAGAAAGAGAAAGAGAGATTGTTATTGGCCTCTGCCTTCCTGCCACCCATCATCATTAGGTTAGACACGCATCATTAGGTTGCCCTCCAACATAACCACCATTGTCAACATTACTTCCATCTAAGTAGTTTTTGTGGGAGCTAATGGGAATCCAAAAAAAGAACAAAATAGTAAATGGACTGCACTTATAAAGCGCTTTTCTACCTTAGCGGCACTCAAAGCGCTTTACAATATGTTTCTTATTCACCCATTCACATACACATTCATACACCAGTGGCGACAGAGCTGCCTTCGGGTTCAGTGTCTTGCCCAAGGACACTTTGACTGTGGAGGGGCCGGGGATCAAACAGCAAACCTTGCGGTCAGAGCACAATCACTCTACCACCTGAGCCACAGCCGCCCCAATAAAGTACAGTGAATCTCATCTGTTTGCTGTCCAAATGGTTGAAGATACTGTGACCATAAGAATAGAATAGAAAAGAATAGAATAGAATAGAATAGAATAGAAAATCCGTTATTAGTCCCTCAATGGGAAATTTGCAATGTCACAGCAGCAAAGTCACAGTAAGTGTTAAGTTATGAATTAGGTTATGCTGTGTGTATATGTATTTATTTGTTTATTTAATTTTTCACCTATAGTTCCATTTTTTTTTTACTAGCAGCAAGAGGGCAGTGCTGCCATTTTTGAGTGTGTAGGTGTGTCAGCTCAGGCCTGAAGAGAGAAGAAGGCTTCATTCGTTGGTCCTGGGCAGGTGTGTTTTCTTTGTTCTTCATTGTACTGATGACCGCAGAGACGCCACTGGTAGGTTGAGACAGTTTCAAATGTATTCAAAGGATAAAATTGTAACTGCTAATATGATGTGTTGGGATGTTAAATGATTGTTGATGGATTAATTAATTAATATGGGTTTGTGTTTTTTTAATTTTTATTTTAAGGTTATCAACTATTGAACACTCAGCCTGATTCTTTTCTGAAAAAATGAAATAAAAAATGGAAAATGAGTGAAGTTGACCAGCGTCCTCTGTGGTCTTCAATGCCGAGCCGAGTTTAGGCGGACAATTGAAGTTCATGACCCAAATAACTCGACAGTAAGAAAAGCAAGCAAACAAGAGGCGAGGTATACACTACATGTACAGAATATAAATAAGAAAAACAGAAGAACACAAGGATACTAAGGACACAAATTTAAGCATATTTATATGAATGAAGTGTACTTTGGTTTGTTGCACATGACAGTTGGCTAACTGTCATTATGTGAGTGATTGTGTGGTCTG
>NW_007577920.1:31804-33474 GCF_000690725.1 Stegastes partitus
AAAAATGACAAGGAGGGACAGGTGAGAAGAATTTTGAAGCTTTGTCTATTCAGCATTTGAATGTTATTGCCTGATGAAAACCTACACATCAAAACAACATAAATATGTCTGATCAGGCATCCAGATATATGAACCACAAGCTGTAAGATGTTTTGTGATTTTAATATTATGTATACGTAAACAGACACTGTACCTAAAGCAAACCCATTATGTAATTAGTATGTGTTTGTATTTTACCACCATTAACAATGCTGCTATATTGACCTGCAGTTGTTGCTATCCTAAGTAAAGAACATCATGGCATCAATTACTTTTATTAAAGAGCTCCCTCAGATTCACAGGTCATAAATCAGTGCATGTGAATATAGGCATACAGAGACGTGCTGCTGGTTTGTAGGTGCTGTTATTACAGCTAAATAAAACAATAAAACACATAAGGTCTTTACATATACAATGCAATACAAATAAGCAATGTGAAGGTGCAAAAAAAAAGGGTTGATAAACTATTTGGAACTCAATAACAAAACAGACTGTAACATATGGTTTGGTTGCTGTAAAGTGTTCTAATTGGTTTAAGGCATGCTGGTTGTACATGCCAAACTCTAAATCATGAAACAGTTCCTGTATTTTGATATTAACCCAGGACTGCCTGTCTGCACGTAGTCTCTTCATGCAGGGACTGAACCTGACAGGAAGAGGCAGACATTATCATTCTGCCCAGGATGGATGAAAATCTCAGTTTGTTCTTTTATGAGTACAGTGTTCCCTTGGTGTGGTACAAAGGGGGCTAATTTAAAAAGAACTCGTTATAAATCACACAATCATGTGATGAACAAAATGAACCAAACTTTGAAACGTTCCAAAACTCTAACACCTTGATAACCATTTCCTTAAATGTGCACACACAAACAAAATTGTTCTGTTCTTTCAGTAAAAGAACACACACACACACACACACACACACACACACACACACACACTTTTTACCCTATTAACATTTAACATGTCCACGTGTTGGTTTTTATATGTTGAAAGACACATCATGAGTGAAATAAACACTCAACGTGCACTGATGACAGTCTCAGCCACACAGATTCAGACAAGCAGGGTTTCAGACATCAGAACTAGTAGGTCAGCTGATGTTCTCAAACTCAGCCAGAAGCAGAGGGCTACATGGCAAGAGAGTCATACAGTCCAAAGAAAGCAATGGTGTAAGGTTACATCTAAATCATTTTAACATAGAAAAGGATCATTTCATAGAAGTACACAGAGATGATTTTTAGGGGTTAAATCAATGACTGGAGAGAGACTTTGAAATATAATAAATTGACATTATGGGGACTTACTGTCTGTCCATAAAAAGGGGACAAGTCCTCACAGTATAAACTGTGTATCAGATTTTTGTCCCCACAACATGAGTAATACAGTACACACACCCACATCCCCACACACACTTAGCTTAGATTAAATTATCTTGAAAGTTATACTTTAAGTGGTCTGTCAGGATGGAGTGAAAAGGGAGCCACAGAGAGGGAAATACCATTGAAGATGGCTGCAGAACTGGTCAAAGAGATTTGTATTGATTGTGAGACAACTTGAGGGGGGAAGGAGAGAGAGAGAGAGAGAGAGAGAGAGAGAGAGAGAGAGAGAGAGAGAGAGAGAGAGAGAGA
>NW_007577920.1:34836-54529 GCF_000690725.1 Stegastes partitus
ACAAATTTAAGCATATTTATATGAATGAAGTGTACTTTGGTTTGTTGCACATGACAGTTGGCTAACTGTCATTATGTGAGTGATTGTGTGGTCTGATTGTAAAGTCTGATACCAGCAGGAAGGAAGGACCTGCGGTTGGCTAGTCTTGCTAAAGTGAATGAATACAATGCAGCTGAGATGAAAGATTGTAAAGCCAGAGTGATCATTGTGGAGAAAGAGCTGGAACGCATGAAGTCCATTAAAAAATGTAGAGAGTATGACCGCTACAAACAGAGATGGAACCTTTGAATTAAGGGAATGAAAGAAACTATGAATGAAGACACCAGACGAGTGGTCGTTGAGCTACTGAAGAAAATAGCTCCACACTGGGAACAAAACATGGATCATATTGTGGATACAGTGCATCAGATTAGTCAAAAATTGGAGATCAGAGTGAGACAAATAATCATCCAGTTTACAAGATGACAACAAAGAGGTGGATTTTGGAAGCTGACTAAAGAGTCCAAAGTATGCAAAGATGCTGTTCATGGAGAACATCTCAAAGGAGGACAGATTAGCAAGAGCAGCACTTTCAGTCGTCAGCCAAGCATGTCAAGCAGCAGAGAAGGCGTATTTCCTTGGGCTTTTCGGATACATTAATGGCCGCCGCATCACACCTGAAGCTTAAAATGGCTATCTCATAAAAGTAGGTGGGATGGGCACCCCTATAGCTCACCTAGTTGAGCGTGCGACCCATGATCAAGGCTACAGTTCCCCGATGCAGCAGTCGTGGGTTTGACTCCTGACCCGTTGCTGCAGGTCTCTCCCCATTCTTCTCACCCCTTTCCTGTCTATCTGCAGTGCTCTAAAATAAAGGCAAAAGCCCAAAAAACATATTAAAAAAAATAAAAAAGTATGTGGGATAGGGTTACAAGGAGGAAACAGCCCTATTGTCAGTAACACTTAAAACACTATTTATTTTTTATTTTTTACTGTTTTTTGGACTTTTTTTGTTGTTTTTCATTTTCCCTTTAGCTGCTGCGAGGTTTTCCAGCAAGTGAACGTCCATCCATCCATCCATTTTCTATACACCGCTTAATCCTCATTAGGGTCGCGGGGGTGCTGGAGCCTATCCCAGCTGACTTAGGATGAAGGCAGGGGACACCCTGGACAGGTCGCCAGTCCATCGCAGGGCCACACTTAGAGACAGACAACCAAGCACACTCACATTCACACCTACGGACAATTTAGAATCACCAATTACCGGGACGCGAACCGGCAACCTTCTTGCTGCGAGGCAACAGTGCTACCAACTGCGCCACCTTGCAGCCCCGCAAGTGAACGTTCCAACCTAAATTTAATTTCTTTAAACATAACATCTCAAAGACTATGTGAAAAGAAAAGTCAGTTTTTTTGTATTATAAAGGACTTAAATCTCACTGTACTCTATTGCAAGAAACTCATTCATGTGCCTCAGATGCCACCTACTGGACAACACAATGGGGAGACAAGAGACTCTCCAATCACTGGAGCAGCAGATCAGCAGGAGTTGTTATTTGCTTCAACAAATGTCCTCTTAATGTAATCTCAGCAGATGAAAATGGGCATTGGTTAATAGCTATTATCAACATAGACAGTAATTACATCATTTTAACCAATGTTCACGGTTACAGTAACACCACCCAAAACAAGGTTTTGCTGCAAGAAATTGCCAATGTTGTTTCCCAATACAGAGAATTATACCACACTGATTTATTATTATTTGGAGGAGATTACAATCTAGCACCTGACAATTATCTTGATAGGTACCCAATAAAATTTCATGATACTCATTACAAGACTATTTTGCTGGAGTTTTGTAACACCTTTTCTTTGATTGATGTCTGGAGAAAAAGTCATCAGACAATACTGATGGATTAGGCCCAGTGGAAGTATTAAATCTAGAATTGATTGATGGTTTACAACTGCAGAACTGACTAACTATGTGTCCAATATAAAGATTTCCAGTGCTCCTTTAACTCACCACCGTGCGTTATCTCTCAATTTACAACTAAAAACTAGAAATGTTTACTGAGAGTTTAATGCAGACTTGCTGAAACACCAGGAATATTGTGACACTATCAAGGAGTTAATGATGGAAATCAAATATGACGTAACTATTGGCAGCTATTGTAGCAGATGGGAGTTCCTCAAATTTAAGATCAGACAGATATCAATATGCTATGGAAAGGAAAGAAGCAAAATCCTTAGAGAACAAGAATTTAAACCCATACAGGACCTGGAGGACTACTGTAAGAGGACTCCCATGTTAGACTCAGATAAAGCTATAACTAGCTATAACTTTCAAATCCAAATTAGATGAAATAAGCACCAGAAAGGCAAGGGGAGCCTTTATCAGACTGAAGGCCAAATGAATCGAAGAAGGTGAGAGTAACACAGCATATTTTTGTGGACTTGAGAAGAGGAGGCAGGAGAGAAATCTCATTAACATTCTCATAATCAATGACACCGAGTGTACAAATCCCAAGGTAAGGTCTATACATTTTTATAATGATCTATACACCCCTTCTGACTCTGAAAGTGACTTACCTCTTCTTCTGCACAGTATAAAACATAACATCCCATCCATCAAAACAGACTTTAGGGATATATGTAACTCAGACATTGAAATGTTTGAATTGGACATTGCAGTTAAACAACTCTCGCTAAGGAAATCACCGGGCCAGGACGGACTCTCAACAGACTTCTACAAATACTTCTGGGAGGTCATTAAGGACTTGTTCTTCCTGGCCACTCAAGAAAGTGTCAGGAATAAATCTCTGATGACCATGATGAAACAAGGTCTCATATCACTGATCCCTAAAAGTGGTGAAGACAAAAAATATTTGGACAATTTAAGACCTATAACTTTACTGTGGACTACAAATTATTTGCTCATGTCACTGCCAACTGGCCTGTCACAGATTATTAGTGATTCTCAACTAGGTTTTCTGAGAGGTCGTTCTATACATAAAAATGTCAGGCTCCTACTGGATTTATTAGACTATAGGGACAAAATCGAAGATGATGGTTTTATTTTATATCTGGATTCTTGTAAAGCCTTTGACTGGGTGGAGTATCCATTTATGTTAGAGACCTTACTTTGGGTTTGGAGATGCCTTCTGTGAAGTGATAAGGATGCTATAAACCGATATTAACAGCTCTGTTCTGTCTCCCTTTGGCACATGTAGACATTTTGAAGTGAAAAGCCGACAAGGGTTCCCAGCCTCACCACTGTTGTTCATTATAGCTGTTGAAATTTTAAGTATTATGATCAAATCCTGTGAAGAGCTTCAAAAATTAGATGTACTGGGTTGACCACTAGCGATAACTCAGCTGGCAAACGATCCCACACCGTTTCATAAAAACAAAGCTTAAATGCCAATAACTCTGTAAGTTGTCAGCCATTTCTCAAAAGCATCTATGCAGCGGTTTGTATTTACAGTGCATTTGGAAAGTATTCACAGTGCTTCACTTTTCGAAAAATGGATTAAATTAATTTTTCCATCTAAATTCTACACAAAACACACCATTATGACAACTTGAAAAAAGTTTTTCGTTTGAGATTTTTGCAAATTTATTAAAAATATAAAACTAAGAAATCATATGCACATAAGTATTCACAGCCTTTGCTCAATATTTTGTTGATGCACCTTTGGAAGCAATTACGGCCTGAAGTCTTTTTAAATATGATGCCACAAGCTCGGCACACCTATCTTTAGGCAGTTTTGCCCATTCCTCTTCGCAGGGTGCCATGGCAGCCGGTACTCCTGACAAAAAGTTGGGGGAGCTGACGGGTCTGGTGAAATCCTTCGTCCGGTCACAGGCAGCCAGGGACCAGGTAATTGGGATGACTGTGGCATTTGGTCGGTAGTTCACATAATAGATGACGGAGGGACCATTTTATACTTTGCTGATTCTGTCAGAAGTACAATATTACCTGCTTTATCTAGCAATATAGTGATGTGATCAATGCAATCCCACAAGCTTTGGTATGTACCTTGAAAATGTTTTATTATATACAAGCACTGCCCCCGGTTTTATTCTCTGTCTATTCAAAATTGCCCATTTGTAGATACAAAATGTAATTTTAAAAAAATGTACTAAATGTCCAATCCAAAGAATATTTTCCCTTGCCCTTGAGAAGACAAACTATATTGGAAGAATTCATCAATAAAAATATTAAGAAAATTAGATGCAATTATCTAAAATTTCCTGTCCTTCACAAAGCTAAAGAAATCATGTCAAAATAATTTATTACATTTATCCCTGTAGAAAATTCTTACAGTCCAAATTTAACAAAGATGATAATGGAAGTGAATTTTGTAACACTAACGTTGAATTAGAAGAACTTTTTTTTTCTTGTCCTTTTTCAAAGATTTTCTGGGGTAGTTTTTGTGTCTGGGCTCTTTATAATAATTTGTCTCAACTATCACTAACATACAAGGAAATTAAATTTGGAGTCACTTTGCAAGAGAAAAAAATTGGATTTTGTATTAAATAATTGTATTATTATGGCCAAATTCTTCATGCACAAATGCATATTTAGCACTGACCCTAACCCTAAATGTTGCGGACTAGTGAAACGTCATCAGTTGGCGCCCAATTACATCATCGACTTGGGACAGCTAAGTATCCCATGATGCATTTCCAGCCGACCATCAACAAAGACTGAGGAGAAAACTTTTAAAGGTAACACAAGTCTTTTGGAAATACTGCTGTTATTGTGACAAAAATCTAGTTTTAAGGTTATTTTAGGCCAGAAAGAAGTTGTATAAACAGCAAATCTAGTTAGTCTAGTCTAGTAAAGCCTGCTAAAACTTTTGTTCCGATGATTTCGGAGATGTGTCCCGATAGGTATGTATAATAAAGGCTTTATTATACATAATAAAGGCTTTATTATACATGTCTATGCGTGCCCCGGTGTTCCAGTTTACGTCGCGATGTTTGCTACATTTACGCTACATATGTTCCGTTCGCAGATTCGTCCCGACCCTTGTTAAAGAAGTCTATGTCCATGTCAGTATCATCTACAGACAGCAAAACCAAACGTGCTGACCAAAAATAAAAATTAAAAAAACACGTATTTTTCGAGTCCAGTGAGAGGATTCGGTACTATGTAATCCCGATGTAAAAATACGAGTTCAGTGTTGTACTCATTGTGCCACCGATCAGCTCGATTAGGATCCTTTTCAATCCTATAGATCTTTTCCATTCTGTCCGGTGTTTAACACCTGGTGGTTATTCAGGGAACACGCCCAGATCAACTCACTGCCTGTTTAATAACGACACACAAAATATATTATTGTCTTAGCAAGCAAAACCCACAATATAGAACCACGTTGTGTTATGTTGTGTGTCAGTTTGTGCATTTAGTGTCAGAGATCCAGAGCAGAACTTCACAACGATGTGATTCAGCAACAGCTTTATCAGCACCATTCATCTCCAGGCAGTAAGAGGTGATAGAACTGGGTTCAGGCTGGTTTACGATGCATAGCAGTAGGGCTGCATGATATTGGAGAAACTGGCAATGAGATATTTTTATTTTCTGTGATAGATACTGAGATATAACAAAAACACACACACAACCTAGTAAATATAACATGAGTATTACTTACTAACTTCAACATGCAGTCTGTGTCCCCAGCACTGGCCCCTTTATTTAGGGCGACAACCTTCGTCATGTTCACCACATTGTTCTGAACCTTTTCAGCATTTCTCCCAAGTCAGTCAATTATTTGTGATCCCATGCACATGCAGATCCTGTACGTCAATAAACTCTGTTTTTTAAAACAAAATTTAAAAATTGACCATGACATTGGAGTAAATGATCAAACTTCTCTTGTAGATCAGTTATGAAAAATTAAGACTTGGTAGGTTATCTTTTTGTGTCAAGCAGCAAAAAAAAGAGTTAGTTTCCCTTACTTCACATTGCACTTAGTGTGAAACGACAAAATATCCAAACAATATACAGATGCCAAAGTGATATATTATGCAGTTCTACAAAGCAGTTAATTTGGAGTTGGTAATTTGATTTACAGATTCTCCCCGGAGCAGCAAACAGACTCCAACTTACAATGTAGAATCAAATTAGGTAAAATAATTCAATTTTAATCTCTACAACTTCTCTCACTAATGTGTATCAGAATGTTGTAGAACACAGACAGCTATTGCTAAATAAACATTTTAAAAAAGAGAGATGGCCTTAGATTTACCTAGGTTTGCTTTTTTAACATTGTTTAAAAAAAAATTAAAAATTAATTTAAATGATGTTGAATGGAAAGAAACCCCAAACCTGTCGGGATTGGGGCTGTTATATCAGTAGCATAAAGCATGTAGAAAAGTGTGTTTGTGTGTTTATGTTCTAGATTGATCATCATGACAGCCAAGCGTGGATTAATAACGGATTCATTCAAGGTGGTGAAGAAAGCACGGAGAGGGGGGAAGCAAGACAAGAGGCCGACTCCTCCACCTCCACAGAAGGGTGAAGAGCACCACTGTTTTATTGTGGGGTTTAAATACTTGCACTTCTGTTTATTTTGTTTGGAAAAAAGAAGACAAAATATTCTGTTTTTCATTTTAAAAGCACTTTGGTTCATGTTAAAATCAGTGATGGATCTCTCTGATACTTCTGTTTTGACGCAGCAGTGACTTGAAGTCGTTCTATATCTTTTTCTTTGAGCAGAGGCTGAAATTGAAACTGCCCGAGAGGAGGAGTTGCAGAAGCTCCGACAGTTTGACCTGGACTGCAGATTTGGGCCCTGCACAGGTAGCGTGGCTACTCACATAATCACACTGGCTTTGGCATGAAAATAGAAATAAGCTCAAGCGATGTCCAGCGGATTCTTGCTGATGCCAATGTTGATATTGATGTACAGACATATTCAACATATGCTGTAGTTGATAAGCCGTGCTGTTTCATTTGAACTGTGTATTTTTCGTATGAAAAAGGGGAATAAAAGAACGGGTAGCTGTACCTCGTACACTACAAAATACAACAAGAATTTGCAATTCCTGAAGGAAAGACAGTGTGATTGCTAGAAGTTGCTTATATGACTGCAGCTGCTAAGGCTTGCTTGTAGCATTACAGCTTTGTAACTGGGCAAATGATGTTGCAGTTTCTATATTTTTTTCGATCAAAGCATTTCCCCAAGGAGCAGCTGTATGCAGTGTTTTACTTCTGTCGGTCTTGCTTTGACAGCCTATGCTGTAGTGCATAATAGTTTGGCTGCGCCACAGTGTTACTGTGATACAGGGGAAAGAATGCCTTGGCTTGTTTGTGTTTCCTTAAATCAGTCACAGTCGTCATGGGCGGCGTTAAGTGTGTACAACTTTGGTCTTCCCTTTCTTTGCCTGGATGTGTTGAGCTTTTGCTGGATCTTTTGACAGATTGTGTTTATGTTATAAGAGAGCAGAGTCCGTGTCTGTGTTTATAAGGGACTACAGACAGACTCATACACAGACATGCACTTTGTTCTGTTAATCTGACTACAGCTGGGTGTGTCAGCTCCAAGTCTGAATGTGCACCCTGGTCACTTTTCCATAAAAGTCATACCAATCTTACAAGATTGGGCATAGAAACATGTCTTTATTACTTTGACATGGCACAAGTCTGAACTGCACTGTTAATGGATAGAGCAGAAGCAACGGTACTTTGAGTTATTAGAAGTGATTTATGGAAGGATTTTCCACATTCCACAACTAGCTACTCAGCTACTTTATAAAGACATTGATGATCATAAACTTATCATATGCTTATCAGAAACTTTCGCTCAGCCTTTAGACTTGAGACACTGTCATGCCCAGCTGACTGGTATCCAAACTGAGTGACTTTACACTTTCACAATCCACCTGCCACTTGATCAAGGACTTTCTAAACAAAAGCCCACATACTATAAGAATCGGTAACCACCTGTCCTCCACCATCACACTCAGCACTGGCTCCCCACAGGGGCTGTGTGCTGAGCCCCAGCCTCTACTCACTGTACACATAAGCCTGTGCCCCCATCCATAAGTAACACTATTATTAAGTTTATCGAAGACACGACTGTGGTTGGACTTCTCAGGAAGCTCAGGAGACTGGTCCGCCTACAGAGATGAAGTCCAAAGACTGACGGTGTGGTGTTCAGAAAACAATCTGATCTTGAGCTCCAAAACCAAAAGAAGTTATTATAGACTTTCAAAAAAACTGAGCAGACCCTAATCTGCTGATCATCAACAAAGACTGTGTGGAAAGGGGCCCAGCCTACTGGTCCTTTGGTACACACAGTGATGAAGATCTCTCCTGGATTACCAACACCACAGCAACGGTGAAAAAGGCACAGCAGCGATTCTACTTCCTGTGGATCCGCAGAAAAAACAACCTGTAAAAAAAGTTGCTAGTGTCCTTTTACTGCTGCTCTGTCAAAAGCGTGCTGGCATACTATATCACTGTGTGGTTCACCAGCTGCTCAGCAGCAGACAGAACAGCCCTCCAGAGGATCATCAACACTGCAAAAGATGATCTTTGGCTGTTCATTGCCTTTTTTTGGAGGAATTATGCAGTTCTCGCTGCCTCTGTAGAGCAGCAAACATTCTGAAGGACCAATCCCATCCTGGACACCTTCTGTTTGACTCACTACCTTCAGGTAGACATTTCAGGTCTGTCAAATCATCACCAAACAGACTGAAAAACAGCTTCTACCCTAGAGCCATGAGAGAACTGAACTCAGCATGCTACTTACTGCCACACACTATTCTATTCCACTGTAGCTGTAGATTTCTGCATCACTTTTGTGTGATCTACTTGGCAAAGTAGTTGCAATGTCTAATCTTGATGTTGATATCTACCTGTAATGTTACTGACATTGTTAAATGGAGTACAGCCCTCATCATCCTGTACGTGAAGCAAATTTTGCAAACTTTGATATTCTGTTCATTAAAATGATTTGGATTCTAAACTGGTGCACAAACTGGTTTTACTCACACAAATTGCTGAATCCTGTCCTCTCTTTTTGCAGGTATCAGCAGGCTGGAGAGGTGGGAGAGAGCAAAGCTTCATGACCTTAAACCACCTGAGGAGATCAGAGACCTGCTGCTGCAAACATCCGATGACCCTGAATATAGCCAGAGGTAAAGCACGTGCACACACATGCATACACACGTGCATGTACGACCAGAGCAGTAGGGCTTTTGTGGTGTGCCTAGAATATTTGAAAAAAAGTCATCCTCATATGGGAGAAATTAGATTATGGAAGGCAATAAACATATTTTTGGCACATACCATATAATAACCCCAGCATTAGATAGAACCTCCTGATATCCTTCCTGTATACATGGCAAAGTTTTCCTAATTTATCCTGATTATGGAAACCAAACTGAAAAAAATCACTTCCCTGCTGAAAACTGGAAATTGCCAGGCTAATCCAGTGCACTTACAGAATAAATGTTAACAGAAAAGTGACCTCTGTCTGAATGACGACAACACTGCTACTTTAGCGAATTGATGAAGCCAACAATGTTCCATGTCTGAAAAGGGCTTAAGATGGCCACATACAAGTTTAAGATAACTTTGAGAGAAAACAGATACAGATATGGTACCAATGCTAGTTTTGCTATTAAAACTATGACATATCCCATGATAATGATGCTATTAGTCAGTTGTGGAACAAATCTTGTTGAACAAAAATGTTATCTTCTCTTTAGATTGTGAAATCGACTTGGTTGGAAGCACAGAGAGCTGTCTTACTTGTGATAAAGTTTTTAGATTGGAGAGGTTTTAGCTATAGTTTTGAACAATTTTAATTTACTCTTAATTAAAGTTTGTGTACTACTGAACATATAGACATGATGCCCTAACTCTTGCACATTCAAAATGATATTGTTGGTCATTCAGGCCATTCAGTAATAATTGTGTCCTTTGCCTTTCAGCCTCTGGAGTGAATATCCTGTCTGAGGAAGACAAAAGAAAGAAGACAAGATACAAACTCCAACAAAAGTCAAGTTTTATATACAAACCTTTTTTTATGATAAAGCCACTTGAAGAAAACAAAAAAAAACAACAACAACAACAACAATTTTTGAGATGTTTATTTCATGTCATGTCAAATTAATTTGATTGAATTTGTTATATTTGATGTGTTTTGGTATTTTAGAAAAATCTGACATTTGCAAATTTGTCTGTTAGATTGAATTCAAAGTATTTTCAATATGACTTGCTGTTTTACTAATGAATCCAGAATGATAGAAACACGTGGATATTGGCATCAATATCACAAATCTACCAAACAAATCAACTGTTATTAGAAAAAGTATTTTCAGCAGATGCATTTGGCAGCCAACTTAAAAAATGACTGGCAGCTTCAATTTTTTTTTGCCAATCAGACACACTTATTATGTATCCTACTGTGTCAAATTTGGTGCTTGTATCACCATTTAACTGATTTTTCTCAAACCTGTTCAACTGTTTTGAAATTTAATTGATACCAGTAGACTTGTGTAATTTTATTTCTTTTTAATTTTTATTTGGAATTCAATACAACTGAACAACCTTTTTTTAAAAATTTGGATGTTACTTTAGGGTTATGGAGAAATTTCATAATGTTATTAAAAAGTTTTACACTGACACATACAGTTGTGTATCCCTGAACCCTGAAATAATCCACAGGTCCAAGGTGTGATGCATTATGTTATTTATTGTGACCACCCTCTACATTTTTCAACAAGGAATTTAAAATTCATTAAACCCATGACTTAATGATTTATTCTTCTAGACTATACTGGGAGAGAGTATAGTAATGATTCAGTCAATCCAAAACACCCTTGTATTCAAATGAGTGCCAGTATCAACATCAGAGTTGCTTGAATATTTGTAACTTAATTGAACTGCAACATCATGTTTATTAGTGCCAGCTTGACATCCTCAGTGTTGCATGAAGATAATAGAGGGTTGTATGTACAACCTCCTGATACACTTTGTTATAGATGAAACACATCTATTACTGAATAAAACACAACCTATTAAATGGCCTATTGCCCAAAAGGTTTAAAGACTTATTTTAAAATACTATAAAAGGTTCACCTTGTCCGAGAATTTCTTAAAACAAATTTGAAGTAGATGCTTGTACCTTTTGTAATGTGAAAGATGAAACATTAGAGAACATGTTTTTCTCATGCCTTTTGTTGAAAAAATGTTGGTTACATATAAGAAAGTGGATATGACTGTATAGTCAGTCTTATGGGTAAATAGAATTATTGTCGCAAATGAGAAATAGTGCACTGCCTAGTCACAACATAATATTATCTAGGCCATCCACATGCCACCAGGACAGCTCCGACCTGTGTCCTGTGGGATGTTGACAGTGGATCCTTTGGGTCCTGTGGGCTGGACTTGCTCCAGCACATCTCACAGGTGGAGTTGTATCCTTGTGCAATTTTTGTGGGGAAGGCCATAACTGTTGTTAGTGCAATTGGCATAAGGGAGGAGTGGTTGGTTCACAGCAAGGTTTAGGTGGTGCTGTGTCAAAGTAGCATCAACATGAATGCCAATCCAAGGTTAGGAAAATCCAAGGTTTTCAAGCAGAACACTGGACTGTAACAAGATGATCAGTGTTACTTCAACTGTAAGTGGTTTTAATGTTGTGGATGATGTGCGTGTATTTCCAGTCCCCACTACTTAGTATTTTTTTGTTGACGTTTTCAACTACTGCTAGTTAAAGTCAAACACCCAGCACTAAGCTTGCGTGATTCCCTCGGAGTCAACAGACGCACCGTCTGCTGACTGACCGAGATTTACCACGGCTGTGCCACACAGACTGGAGGCCTTTTTCGCGTAAGGCTCTCAATAGGCGGGATTTTACATGACTGTACGTGCTGATTCGTTAACGTCGTGCATCGTTCTGATTCGTAGGCCTGCCCTTGGTCCATTCGTAGCTCTGTTTGGTTTCT
This sequence comes from Stegastes partitus, assembly GCF_000690725.1. NCBI lineage: Eukaryota > Metazoa > Chordata > Actinopteri > Pomacentridae > Stegastes > Stegastes partitus. Next base: position 46,780 of record NW_007577920.1, read on the forward strand.
GCTTGGTAAATGCAGTTAATCACGTCCATTACCGTACAGCAGCGTCAAGCTACCAGAACTAGCCGCGGTAACACCAGAAGTGCGATTTTTTTTTTTTTTAAGATAAAAACCCTAATTGAAAGTTAGGTTGGTTTCGGTCGCACAACTAGTTAGCAAATGCTAAAAAAAATATGGAACTAATATCTGGCGTGGAATATACGTCTTGACTATATAATACAACGTAAACTTTCTTTCGGAGAAGTCTTTACTTTGAAATGCTTTACCGGATGTTGTATTTTGTGAGTGGCTGCTTGACAACATCGGACGCTGTAGCCTGAAGGCTTGTAATCAGTTATCTACAGATAGGCGATAATAATACCACATTATATGGGTGCCCGATTCGTGAGCCGTATTTAGAAAGCAGTTGCCTTAAATACGATTTTTTTTGTTGTTGTTTTTTGTTTTGACGTCAGATAGCACTTTACCACTTGGGAGTAAGATAGTGTTTTAATGGAAATCTGTTCCTGATGGTTTTTCACTCATGACCGGCTGTCACAGGATAACTAGGTAGCCTGGAATTTTTCAAACCATTCTTCTTCTTTTTTTTTCCTTTCCGATGCTGTGAGGAATTCGATTCAGAGAATATTGTGCTGTGATGTTACACGTCTCCCTCAAACTGTAGTGGACAGACGACGCTGCTCTGGTAGGCAACCTGTTCATCTCCGGAGGATTAACGTTAGTACATGTTGCTAGCTGCCTAGCGTGCTGGCTAGTCACCTACACATCTCTGTAGCTTATTTGCTAACTGCTAGTTTGTGGCTCAAGTGCGTGTGGTGATTTTTCACCTGTCGTTTGACATTGTGTTAGCGTATAACCAGGTAATTACGTTGACATGCTACATTGCTGGCAGACATCATCAGTCGTGAGCAAACATGTCCGAGTATCCACCGTTGTGGATGCCGGATAAGTCAGCGTACTTATGCTTCGTGTGTAACACTGACCACAGGGCCAAAAGTGTTATCAGTGTTATTTATCATTAGCATGACTGTTGAGGTTTTGACTGGAAATTAGCATTAGGGATTCTAGTGCGATTTTTAGAGAGACAATTTAATAGAATACAGGCCTACTTCATAGAACCTCCCTTCTAGCTAGGGTCCTTACGAAAAATTGAGTCCTTTTTTTAATTATTATTTTTAAATAAGTTGTTCAAGCATGTGGCACGTGAGTGGTGTTGAACGATATGTCAAGCTGCACCACAAACACCTGCTCACCTGTCCATTACTGATTCAGTGAGTTCACGCCTGCTTGGTGCATTACATGACGACAAGTTTGTATAAAGTCATATTGATCAGTATGAAAGAGAGCACGTTGTGTCACGTTGTTTGAATGAAGTAGAACAACGTCCAAGGCCAAGCAGTCCTTCTGAGAAGAACTAACTAAACAACGTAGAGCAGGTGATCCCTAACCCTGTCCACTGTGATTCAACATAGATGTGTTTTCAGTGGGAGCTCACCTCCCTTGGCCTGTATTCCTGTCTCTGGGGTATTTCTGTCTCTGCTGGTGCCAGTTTGTGTGGTTGCTTGGCTATACAGTACACATGATTCTCCAGATAACTAATGCTGTGTCAGTGTGTGATTTTATTACAGGTGTTCAAACCACCATAAAGCAGCAGGCTGCGTTTCAAGTATGAGATGTAATAAAATACTTTACAAAAAAAAAGATTAGCACCAGTCAGTGTGCTCAAACTCATGATGATATGGAACTAACAAGAACATAATTCTCAGGTTTATTTTTAATCGTCTAAAAATGTTGAATCCATAAAGACAACATTAAATCCTAGGGGCAGAAGATAACTGTACTGACTGACTGCCCATTGTCTTTCCCTCTTTCTCTCCACAGTGATGGATAATGCTCATACAAAGACAGTGGAGGAGGTTTTGGGCTTCTTTGGGGTAAATGAATCTACAGGCCTGAGCTGTGAGCAGCTGAAGAGGAACAGGGAGAGATGGGGACCCAATGGTACAAATCAAATATTTTCTTCAACTCATTACATTTGATTTTCCCCCCAGTAGCATGTAGACAAGTTGCTGTAGCCATCTTGTGTTTATTATATGACAGATGGATGTTACATTATAATATACAGTTGCATTTAATAAAGATGTTTATACACATTTAGCATACAGTCCTTTCAATCTGAACGATAAATTCTGTGTTTTTACCAGGAGTGTTTGTCCAGTTTTCTATTCCCCATTGCCATTTAATGCTTTCTTTTTGTATTTACTTGCAGAATTGCCAGCTGAGGAAGGTCAGTGATCCGTCCATCTTTCACAGTGTTTGTATGTCACAGTGTCAGAGAACGCAAGTGCAGAAATTAACCATGAGGATACTTGGGGAAAGGAAATGGGAAGCTAGCAAGCAGGCTAACAGACAGTAGGCTATGGGGGGGCTAGTGAGCTAATAGCACAAGCTGAGAACAATTCCCATGGAGGGTGACTACCTGGTCCAGAACACAAGATACTTAGAGCTACATGCTAACAATAGAAGCAAGTAAAGCTAACAAAGAGGGCCAGACAAGTGACTGGGCTGAAGCTAGCAGTACAGGGCCAGAAGTGCATCGAGAGCCAAATGCTACAGGGCTAACAGCAATAAAGGCTAAGCCAGCCACAAGGAACAGAATGTCATAAGACTAAGCTAAAAAGCTAAAGGCTAACCAAGACCAAGTAACATGAGGCAAGAGCAACCATTAGAGTAATATTACGTTGCAAAAACAAGGCTAGTGGCTAAACTAAACTGAGCTGGCAGATCGGTGTAAGGCAAAGGCAGTCAGGAATCTGTGAGGCAGGCTATACAGGTGTGTAGGTTGCTCCAATCTGGCAGAAGCAGGTGATCAAGATTGCTTCTCAAAGGCAAAAGAGGAGGTGTGTGGTTGGAAAGGATTCCAGAGTGGCTGAGGAAAATAAAGCAGAGCAAACAGAAGTTAAACATTGGTACGCAAATAAACATGAGCTCAGCCAGGACTGTCTGTCTGGTGTCTAGATCAAAAGTCTGAATGAACGGTGGTCTTATCTGGTGTTTTATGGAGCAGGGAGATGATTAAAGACAGGTGAGCTGGCCCCCTGCACAGGTGTCTTCACTGCCTCTAATCAGACAGCCACCCACATACAGCCAAAGAGGGGAGAAGAGTGAAAGACAGAAACTATCAGTTAAGAAAAGGTAGCAGCCCAGACAGTATATATGTGTGTGTCTCTGTGTGTTTCATTATCCTAAGCCCCTTTCAGACATGTAGTCCGTTCTATTAACCAGACAGCAGTTTAACATGTTGTCTTCATGCCTGAATGCTCAGCCTGGTAACATTTCTGTAAAGGACGCTCCGGCAGTCTTCCTAGGTCGGACCTAAAAACATTCATCACTTTCAACACGACACAACTTTGAACTGAGCCTTCACACAAATGGATAGACACACACAAGCAATGGTGCTTTGAGTTGTGTGAAGTGATTAAGGGAAGGATTTTAGCACCAATATTCATCCAAAAACATCACAGAGAGCCAAAGACAGACTTGGTATGCTAAAATCACAACGCACCCTTCTTACTCACTTGACTCTTTAACATCAATGAGTCTACAAAATAAGATGTCCAATATAATTAAACTTCACTGCCATAAAAACACAAACAGCTTAACATAATGAATGCAATCTGAGTTGTTGCTATACCTGGAGCATCAGACAGCACTAAGGTCCATAAACGCATTTGTGCAAGTGGAACAACTTCAGTGAATTCTTTTAAATTATCGAGGAAAGAGCACGGAGAGCAGATCTGTTTTGACCAGGATCCGACAGCAAATCACACTGTGTACTTGTCATCAACTCAGACAGGTGCGTTTTCACACAGAGTCATAGTTTATCCGCTGCTGTTATATATTTGTGTTACATAGCAGCTGTCTTCAGCTCAGTCCTGAGCTTTCAGTTTGTGCTGTTTAAGAAATCAGAGATACACAGGGCTGTTAGTTGTTTGGACACTTTGATCACCTGCTATTAGTTTAGATACAGTCTGGTATCTTGTTAAAATGCATTATACATCACTTGGTATATTGTATAGTCTCGGGAATGACAAATATAATGCGTGACTACATCTCTCTCTGGCACCACAGAATGTATCATTGCACAAGGTCGTGAGGAACATGAACAGAAAGTGACCTCTGTCTGAACGACTAGGATGCTGTCACTTTGACAGATTGATGAAACTAGCAATGTTCCATGTGCCATGTCTAAAATGGGCTCTATTCTGTTTCTCAACTTTTTTTTTGTTATCACAACAGCTTTATCACTGTATTACTACCTCTCCTAAATGTGTTTGTGTGCTTCTTTCTTCCTTCGGCATCTCATTGTGTGCAGGGAAGTCACTCTGGGAGCTAGTTCTGGAACAGTTTGAAGACTTGCTGGTTCGAATCTTATTGCTGGCTGCATGCATCTCCTTTGTAAGGAAACACAACCACACACACATGTGCAGTCACAAACAAAATTATTAATTATTTCAACAACAAATGTGTGTGTTTCTCTTAAACATATACTGCATATCAGTTTAACCCAGCTGTATACTCACAAATTATAAATGACATTAGTACCACACTGCACACAAGCTTTCAGCCTTTTCTCTCCCTTGTTTATGTCTCATAGACCCTGGCATGGTTTGAAGAAGGAGAGGGAACGATAACAGCCTTTGTTGAACCCTTCGTCATTCTCCTCATCCTCATCGCTAATGCTATTGTTGGAGTATGGCAGGTAAACTGTGTGTGTTGGGGTTGCGTGATTAGATAAATGGATCTGTCAGTCCATTGTCAGTTGTTTTTGTGGGGGACAATTTTTGCCATTTTGTTGACCTAATTTAGTGCCTCATGGAGAATTCAATTTGGCCAATAATTAACCTGTAAATCACAGTTCAAAGCATGTCCTAATAGGAACTGGCAGGTGAAATTGCACGAGTGAGAATTAGCTTAGCATCATGTAGCCACAGCCACTGTCGAGTGTATGTTAAAGGAGGGAACTCCTTTTCAAATAGTGGCAGATATTTCAGTGAATATATCCGCAAACACTGGCAAGAGTCTGATGTAGAAGTGAAAACTCAGTACCAAAGTCACAAACAATCTGGCACTGGAACACAGGAGGAGTGAGGGTTGATGAGGTGGGATGAGCTGCAGGCGTGTCTCATTAGGCAGGTGCATAGAGCCGAGCCATGCCCTCAGCCACACACTGAAAGGAAATCAGGGTTAACAGGTTGAGGAGCAGGAAAAGAAACAACCTAAACACCATAACATGACATTTTTTGTATGTTTGCACTCAAATTCGCCTACAGCATTTCAGTCGGATTCAAATCTGGGCTTTGATCAGTTCCTTGTTCCTTAATTTCTTCTTTCTGAGCCATTTCATGGTGCATTTGCTGGTGTGCTTTGGATCATTATTGTATAGAGAGATCCACCACTGCTTCCGGTTCAACTTTTAGACAGATGGTCTCACATTATCTTAAAGTACTTTTTGGTGTCCTGCAGATTTCATACATTTCAAACTATTCTGTCTTCAATTAATCTGTCCAGAGCAATATTACTTCACCAGGGCCGCTCCTTGCCTCTGTTCACTGGAAGTGAGTCTCTTTCAGCATTCTGGAGATGATAATATTTACTCTTTAAAGTGAAAGTGTGTTTGTCTCCTCCATCTTTTTTCTCATCTGACAATGAGATCTATCATCTGAGTTTTATTGGTTTTATGAAGCTCGTTCATATTTTGTCTCAACCATCCTACAGCAGCATTGGTTTCATCAAGTGTTTAAATTCGTCTTTCAATCGCTCCCCAGAGGAAGAGACACTTCTAAATGCGCTGTACAGTGCATGGCATGGGAGGTTGGTGCAGTAGTGCTGTCAATTAAAAGTTGGCCAATTGAATCTGATCGAGTTGTAACTATGGTAGCTGAAGGCTATTAAATGAAGCTGTTTGTCCGTGCCTGTGTCGTATAGGTTGATGTTGAATTTTGGTACATTATCTGTATATAACTGTCTGCTTTTTTGTAAATCAATTTAATGTAATTATATTGTTTATGAAGACTTGAATGCCAAGCTTCTTGCTGCTCTGTAAAGAACAGCAGGTAAGTTATTACTGCTCTGTCACCTTGCCTTTGAAAGTCTCATTGTGGTCTCTGAGCAGCTTGTTTGATTATATCTTCCTCTCAGCGTCATTGATCATTGTCTTCTGGGTAGTGGTGGATTATTAGGTTATTTAGACTCCATCCTTGTGGTTGAGGTTGTTTTGGGACCATTTTTACAACTGAGGAAAAATATTGTTCTTGAGCTATGTTTTTCTATGGATGCACTAGAATACTTAGGAATATTCTATCGCTAATGTTTTTTCTTGTTTGTTTTCTTTGTTGTTGCTTTCCTCCTCCTTTTGCTGCCTTTTTGGTACTTTTATCCTCTCTAGATCTGGAGTTCGGTGGCAGTTGTTATCTGACAGTTGGTAGTTTTTTGCTGTTGCTACTTAGCTTGCAAGGTCTTCCATAATTTGATTGACATGAAACGTGCCCAGTTTTTACCTTAGGTCTTAGATTGAATATACAACTTGTCAGTGAGCTTAAAAAGGCAAAAACAAATTCTTGATTCACATGACATGTCTGAAACATACTAGGAAAGTACTTTTAATACAAGTCTCCAAAGTATTTTCAGGGACATTGACCATGTGGGACAACAGTGGGGTTTATCTTATGTTTGGTCTCGTGTTTCCTGTTAATCTAGTTGGGATATGACAAAAGCCCAATCAAGGCAATTGCAGGTTTTTAAAGGGTATTGAATATGCTTCTCTTTTCTTTATTTATCTTCTGTGTTTGCCAAGTTCTCTGCTTGAAGGTGTGATGTTTGCATTGCAGCATTTAAATGCTCACATACCTAGTGAGATTCAAACAGAAAATATTGGCAGGTGGAGATGGATGTTCCATGTTTTCCCATTCTGAGGTTTCTCACTCATTTCATTAAAGGCAGACACTCAAAAAAAGCAATTTATTCTTATTGATCATCACCTTGTCAAACTGAATTTTCAGTATCATCTTTTTTCTTCATAAGAACTGTGGTAAACCCGTCAGATCAATACATTAACCTGGCACAGGCTCAGTAGTACCCGTGACTTTGTTTTGGAGGGAGTAATGTTTCATCCCCTTAGGTCAGAGGGTTTTTGTTTTACTTTAAATTTCCCACTGAAAGAACATACCCAACTTCCTTCAGTTTGACAAATCTAAGATCCAAATAAATCTTTGACTTGAGGGACTTGAGGGAATTTGGTACTCTTGTCTCCATTACCAAGGCAGAGTGACATATGAAGATTTATCTCTGCCCAATAAAGACTGTAAATAGGATAAATAACAAAATTGGAACAATGAGTTAGTGACACTGATTTTATTGAACTTGTCAGAAAAACCAAATTTGATGCAACTGAAGTATCCAACAATGCTGCATCAATTTATGTCATAGTAGTTCTAGGAAGCTTCTGCAGTGAATGTGCCACAATCAGCAACCCTTGGCTGGATTTTGTTAGAAGGGGTCCTGGTCCCAGTACAGGGACTAAAGGGCGGTAGGGTTAAATAACATACACATATCAAACACTGACATGTTGCTGTGTCTTCCAGGAGCGCAATGCAGAGAATGCTATTGAGGCTCTGAAGGAGTACGAACCAGAGATGGGCAAGGTGTACCGACAGGACAAGAAGAGCGTCCAGAGGGTCAGAGCCAGAGACAT
>NW_007577920.1:55522-84104 GCF_000690725.1 Stegastes partitus
AGTAAATAATTCTATTTTTTATTTGCTAATATAATACTTGCTCATACTTATACCCTATTTTGAGGGGAAACTGTCACTGCATCCTTGGTCTATCACCACTTAATAAAAATGGACTTGATGTTAAGAATAAAAAAATAAATCAGTGTTTTTCTCTCTATTATGGAATGATGAATAGGTGCAAGACCAGCCTGTGCTGCAGAATAGCTGTGTAAGACTACACCCGCCTAGCCATTGTAGTAGACCAAGCACACAACCCCAATTTCAACAGCATTTACCAACAGCAACAGCCTCCACCAGCAGAAAAGCGCATCTCAGAAACGGCTTAAGGAATTGTTAAAATTGGTTGTGCAGAAACAAGCTTGATCCACACAGGGCCCACCCCACAATCCACATCACCCAAGGGATCCACTGCCAACCTCAAGTCTTTTATAAATATGTTCTCTCCAGTCGTTTGTGTGTCGTACTGCAGGGAGTATGAGAGGACCTTTATATTTAATCACACAGCATTTCTAGTGTATGACTGTTTAGACATGGTTGTAATAACATTGTGGGCCACTGATTTGAGAGGAGATGGAAATTCCAATCTAGCATTGCTTTCAACATCTCTGAGTGAATCTGAGCGTATTTTCTGGTGTTTTCTCAACATTTTCCTGAACTTTTCTTTTGTTTGAGAAAGCAAGTGGACAGATGGGACCCAATGGGACCTCCTTCTATTGGCCCGCTGTCCTTTAAACAACTGAAATGAGTCATCTGAAAAGAATTCTATTTAAGTAAACACTTTGAGTTCAGTTGTATCAACAAAAAAATGAGTCCAGCTGAGTTGTTTGAACAGTGTTCTGAACAGTGTACTTGCACACATGTACAGTTTTATCTTGACCCAGTAAGAAAATTGTTGAATCCTCCAGATACCCATTGATATTTTTAGCTGCTCAGAGAGAGGAAATAGGGATACTTGTGTGTGTGTGTGTGTGTGTGTGTGTGTCTTAGTGGTCCAGTGTCCTTCTATCTGTAGTAAAAGTACTAATCCAGAGCATGGGAACTCGGTGCCACAAGTCAGCTGGAATTACAGGACAGAGCTGCACGCTGTGCTTAATGTGACTCATTGGATTCTCTTTGGATGGTTTTTGACCAAAGATGTTGGAGTGATCAGTAGATCTGTGCATGTTTAGTAGCTTGTGCTAGTAAATTGCACAGGTTACGGCCTTTTTAAACCCATCAACTTGTTTACCTTTATACATTCAGGCTGGTGCCCAGTAGAACCACAGTCTAATCTTCTGGCTACAAAGCAGGGGCAAGTTTGGGGTAAGGGGACTTGCTCAAAGGGGACTTGCTCAAAGGCCTCACAGTGATGTTGATGGGGGAGGGCAAGAGTTGCTTTTTCACTTTACCCCTTCCGGTCACGCACTTGCTTCACTTATTTTCATTTTCAGATATTTATTTATTTGATCAGGGACCATGCATTTTACATAGAAAACATCTAATGTATTACAGATAGAGTGTATAGCATTAAGCTAATTTTCAACTCCATCTGTGGTTGGGCTTTTCGGTAAAAATCGACAAAGGACCAACAACACCAATAAAAACAGCACAGACCCTGCTGCCGTCCTGTCTATGGATGAATCCACAGAGTGGCTGTGGCAGTGATTTATTGAGGCATTTAAAGATTAATTTGAGGAAGCAAAGATCGATGAAGCTTTCAAAACTCAAAAAATTGTGTTTTTTTAAAATAAGACGGTGATGCCACTGCATTGTTTTTTTTAATCCATAGTTTTCAGAGCTTGATTGTATAATGAGCTTATGTGTTTTATTGTAGATGGGGCTGCTTGAGCCCAAACTGTCAGACAATATGAGATACTGGAGAAGATCATAGCGTACATGTACAGTAGGGCTGTCTGGTTAGGAATATAATTTCTGATTAATTTAAAGCAGTTCAGATTTTTTTAACTGTTTGTAAAATCTTCTTTACATGGAGATTAAATTTAAGTTGAAGGTCTAATACAACCACAAGGTCCTTGAATTCTGCTACTGAACTGATTTCTTGGTTTTGTATATTAACTTTAAAATATCGTTGGTTTGATTTCCTAACAGAGAAACACATAGACACTGTTTATCCTGGGTTTCAATGAATAAACATCAATGAATCCTGTCTACATTTAATTCTCTAATTTCAAACATTACTTGATACATTAACTAGTCCTTTTCCAGGCTTATATTTCAGTCGCCTCTCTCTCTACTCCTCTAAATGGTTTCTTTGTAGTACATCAGTAAAAATAATATCAGTAAGGCAACAAACAGAAACAGAGCTTAAGCTGGCCTGATTTGGCTGACTGTGTGTAGTACAGCAGTCTGGTGTCGGGTGGTGACTCAAGCCCTTCTTTTATGGCAGGTGCAGATTGGAAACAGGTGAGTCACTCCCCACAATAGGTGTCCTCATCCAGCTGATTATCCATTGAATGTCCAATACACACAAATATTATTTCAGTTGTTTTGACAATCACCTGATCAAAGTAACAAGGTCACACTGTGGAGTCTGGTAGCTGTTTGCTAAGTAAATGCAGCATGTGGAAAAAACATGTTTGCAACTTGCATCTTTTACTTGAGGTGAGGTAGGAGAGCCTTGCTAGTTTGAGCTGCAGAATCTGTGGCTGTTCAACCTTTGATGTGTAATCCTTCACTGTATTGAATATTTTGTTATGAGCAAGACTAGAATTTGACTTCTTGTGGCTGTTACTCTCTGAATAAGTACCAAAAGTTGCTTTTCATAGTCATTCATACCCATTGTATTTTGTTTTTTTCTTTGAAGTGATGGAGGAGATTAAACCAAAGTATATTGACGAACGTTGATATCACATATGACCTAATCTAATCTCAAAAAACAGTGATGAAAAGTAAATTTTTGTTTTTGTTTTGTTTTTGTTTTTTTTGTCTCTGTACCCCCATCCCAACCCCAAGTTGGTGATAAGGTCCCAGCTGACATCAGGCTGACTTCCATCCGTTCCACCACACTCAGGGTGGACCAGTCCATTCTGACAGGGGAGTCTGTGTCAGTGCTGAAACACACAGATCCTGTACCAGATCCCAGAGCTGTCAACCAGGACAAGAAGAACATGCTGTTCTCCGTGAGTTTTGTTAACCATATTTGCCTCCTACTTTTAGAAATGTAGTTTTAGACATAAGTATGTTTTCTAATTCACATACAACACAGAACACACAGTTAGGAAAAAACATAAAGATAAACAGGATTACAACACTGGCGACCATCTTTTTAAGTAATAAAGTTACTCCCCATTACTTGCACTTCAAGGATAAGGTTGGCATTATTTCAATATTTTTGTCAACATCAATAAGCCTCAGTGTTGCAGGGTGACATATTCCTTCATTACCACACACATTGGAGTTTACCCAGACTCATTCCTGCCCACTGTGCTGCTTTCCTAAATACACACTAGAGCTCCAAATATCCACTAGAGAATCAAATATGGATAAATCTGCTGCAGCAATTTGTCCCCAGTGACTCTGTTTTAACTTGAATAACATTTAGTTAAACAAACAAACAAACAATGAAAAGGCCAGCTGTGACACAATAATAAGGTTGTTTTGTTGTTGTTGTCTGAAAACTATGCATCTATATTCTGAAAAAAAAAGTGCATCTTCAGTTGGAGTTGATGGCCTGGGCCTTAGAGCCGGTTGAGTCAGAATGTATTATTGGTTTTGCTCTTTTCATGGCATTCATTGGTAGGTGTGTCACTTTTCACAGTCACCGTCCACAATCTGAATCACAATTGACCTCACAGATTGATTATCTCATGTAGTCACATGATTAGTTGCCAGGATACCAAGCCTGTCACTTTCTTGCATTCTGTTTTTGTGCTGATTTCATTCTGGAAATTTTGACCAGTCATGCTCTTTCTCAGTTCATGTGGAAAGTTTGAATCTACAATTTAACATTGCAAGATCGCCTACCATGATTTGTTATAGGCAATAGGGGGGGGAAAAACAGAACAATGCCACAGTGCAATGTGTGAGATTCAGACCAAAGAACCTTTTTGCAGTTCACCTTAGAGTCCCAAACATGCCTTCTGGTAAAGTCTAGTCTAGATTTAATATGACATTTTTTTTCCTCTTTGCCACTCTCCCCCAAATATCTGATTCATGAAGAACAGGCAACAGTTATTGTGTGGACAGCCTCTCACACCTCAGTCACTAAAGCTTGTAACTCCATCAGAGGAGTCATAGGTGTGTTGATGGCCTTCCTCACTAGTCTCCTTCTTGCATGGTCATTCAGGTTTTTAGGATGGTCTGCTCTATGTGCCCTATTCCTTCCATTTATCAATGATACATTTGTCTGTACTCCAGTAGACACTCAGTGGCTTGGAATTTGTTCTTGACTTATCTCCTGACTTCTGCTTTTCAGTGACCGTTTCACAGAGTTGCTTGGAGTGTTCTTTTGTCTTCATGGTGTAGTTATAGCCTGGAGTACTGAAGAACCAATGTCTAAGCCTTCCAAATAAAGGTTTCTTTACACTACAATCACGTCGCACACGTTCACCGCACTCGGATATCTCCATTTCGCTAATTGTGTAACTGCAAGCACTGTGTGGCTGTACCTGTGTTAAATTCGGTGAATCACTAAAAGAGGAATGAATACCTGTAACATACTTGTAACACAGGCAACGCATCCATGGTTAAAGTGTGTGTTTGTGTTTTGTATTATCTCTGTCAAACACCTGTGTCTGCCGAGTCACCTGTAGACATGCAGACTGTCTTTGCTTGTGTGGTTATCTGTGTACTTCTGGAGTCAGTGTAACCTCACATGGTAATGTGGTTCTTCTATATCACACATTGGACCATGCTATTAAAGGAGAATTATAATAGAGAAATTAGATTTCACTTTTTATGATGAAAGCAAATTTGACAGACGTGGAGTTAAGCTCATCATCATATTTGCACAGGGTACCAATATTGCAGCGGGCCGAGCCATTGGGGTTGTCGTGGCAACAGGGGTGCAGACAGAGATTGGAAAAATCCGAGACGAGATGGCATCCACTGACCCTGAAAGAACCCCACTACAACAGAAATTAGACCAGTTTGGAGAACAACTGTCTAAGGCAAGAACCTGTGTGTTTTTGTGTGTGTTTCTGTCTTTTCAAAGACTTTGGACTCCAACTTTGAATTCGTTATTGATTTTAACAATTTAAAAATCCATAGAAATAATCTGTAGAATTAATATATGTCTCTGTTCATACCTGTGTTTCTTTGTGTCTTACAGGTCATCAGTGTGATATGTGTGGCTGTGTGGGCCATCAATGTGGGACATTTCAATGACCCAGTCCATGGAGGCAGCTGGCTGAGAGGAGCTGTTTATTATTTCAAGATTGCAGTCGCACTGGCAGTAGCCGCAATACCAGAAGGTCCAGCTTCTTATCTGTCCTGTGCAGAAACATCACTTCTTCTTTACACACGCATATTTTCTGTTTTTGCTATTGGTGGTATTTAGTACAGGTATCCCACTGTAGCCACTTCAGCCACTTTCAGACATGCACTTTATTTTCAAAGTATAAACTCATGAGAATGATACTAAGTAGTATTCAGATACACATGTCCTGTGTAATCCTCACCATGTAAGGTGCAGGCATTAGGAGGTTTTGAAATAAGAAGTATGGAATATTTTGTTTTCTCATGACTTCCTATTGCGTTCCCTTCCAGGCCTTCCAGCAGTCATCACTACTTGCCTGGCACTAGGCACCAGGAGGATGGCCAGAAAGAACGCCATTGTCCGCAGCCTGCCTTCAGTGGAGACGCTGGGTTGCACCTCTGTGATCTGCTCCGATAAAACAGGAACATTAACCACCAACCAGATGTCAGTCTGCAGGGTAAGATGCAGGAGGCACATCACATCAAACTAATAGATAAGTGGCTGACACACACCTAAGATTATATAAACAACATAAACATATTTCAGCCAGTGGCTAATATAAGCTGGTTAAAATATAAGAATATTAAGGAAGTTGACATTACTTTTAGCCGACTACAGTGGCTCATTTCAAGATTTTTCACCATCAAAGCCAAAAAATAATGGAATGGCTATGATACTTGTAATGTGAGAAATCTAGAGCATCAAGAAAACAGGAAAGTTACCAGTTGAGAAGAACAGGAAAAAGTGTTTGAGAAAATAGCATTTATTTTAATTAGTAGAAACTGAAAACAGCAGAGTGGTGCGTATAAGATAACTGTCGCTGCACTGTTTGAGTCAGTGTTAGGGATGGCTACATAACAATGATATGAAGTAGTCAGTAATTACTATTTTGTAGGACATGAAGTGATTCACTGCAGCATTATCTAATCTACACATTATCTATTGCTTCCACAAGTAAGGTCTTTATTTCTAATATCCACAGCTTTTTATGATGTTGTACAAAGATATATCTAGAGATTCTAGAGGCCTGGTAAATGCCTTGGGCTTTTTTTGTGTGTTCCTCGAACCGTGTCTGAGCATCAGACAGTAAATACAACATGACTGAACTGATGTACATTTTCTCTCTCTACCCCTCATTACCTGCCACAGGCCATTTCCCTTTTATCTGAGATTTGGTTAAAATTTACATTTAAGAATAAACTGATGCACTGGCCTCCGAATGTAATTTTCTAACATGACTGAACTTATCCAGAGCTGCAGTGTCTGATTGTGTGTATGTGCATTTGTTCAGATGTTCATAGTAGACAGTGTGTCGGGGGAGCGCTGCAGCCTTAGTGAATTTGCAGTGACTGGATCTACTTATGCCCCTGAAGGAGAAGTGTAAGTGTCTTTAACTTTTAACACAAAATCCTCAACCTTTGACAGTTTATGGATTATGAGAGCCCACACTTATAAATAATTGATCTCTTTGCTACAATTTAAATATCTGTTTCATTTTTCACTATTTATTTTCTCTTTTCTTTGCTCTCATCCTTCTAGTTACAAGGATGGCTCGATGGTAAAGTGCAGTCAGTTTGAAGGCCTGGTGGAGATGGCTTCCATCTGTGCTCTGTGTAATGACTCATCACTGGACTATAATGAGGTGAGAAATGCAAACATGGCTGCAGTAATTGCTCAGACTGTCATCGATGATCAAATATGGTTTTGGAAATTTTCAGCCTGGAATCTAGCTTTAACTGTTTGTTACCACAAATGCTTCTCTAAATTGGTCAGTACATAGGCCAGTTAACAGTTAACAGCATCCTTTTACCTTTCCTTCAGGCAAAGGGTGTGTACGAAAAGGTCGGCGAAGCAACAGAGACTGCCCTCTGCTGTCTGGTTGAGAAAATGAATGTGTTCGACACTGACCTGAGAGGACTTAGCTCAGCTGAGAGAGCTACGGCCTGCTGCTCTGTAAGTGTGTGTGCACAGCTAGTATATAGATGTGAACATTTTGGGATCGGTCTTTTCAGTTTTTGTGTCTGTGTTCTGCCAATTGAGCTCACTAAACTGTACTAAAATGCACATCATAGTTATCTTTTTATTGGTTGTTTTCAGGTGATTAAACAGCTGATGCGGAAGGAGCTGACGCTTGAGTTTTCCAGAGACAGGAAGTCTATGTCTGTCTTCTGTTCATCTAATAAACTCACTAGGTTTGCCTCTGGAGCCAAGATGTTTGTCAAGGTAAGTTACACACTACCATACATTTGATTATCCACTGGCCAACAAGATACAATCCTGTCCTGATGTGTCTTACCTTGTCCCCTCAGGGAGCTCCAGAGAGCATGCTGGAGCGCTGTAATTATATCCGGGTTAGTGGCTCAGCTCGTGTGCCTTTGAGCCCGGCAGTTCGAGAACAGATCCTGTCCACTGTACGGGAGTGGGGGTCAGGCCGAGACACGCTGCGTTGCCTTGCCATGGCAACCAGGGACACACCCCCTGACATTCACTGTCTCAACCTGGAGAACTCAGCGGCCTTTGCTGACTATGAGGTGATGATGATAATAGTGCAGACATGTGCTTAAGCTCTGATGTAAAATTCTGCATCCATGTCATTTTTTTGTAAAATGCAGAATACTTACATTGCCAATCCTTCATTCTGCTAAAAGGTAGTTGGTTTGGTATATGTCTTTTTGTCAATCATTAACATTGGCTCTAAATAAGAAATAAAAAGTTGTTAGTTTAGTTCTCTGTGCTTACCCTCCATTGCTTTTATTCTACCCAGTCGGACCTCACCTTTGTTGGCTGTGTGGGCATGTTGGACCCTCCCAGGAAAGAGGTTCTTGGTGCAGTCCAAATGTGTCGGCAAGCTGGCATTCGAGTCATCATGATCACAGGTAAGGTTACACACACAAAACGACATAGACATTTAAATATTCAGCACACTTTGTATGCAAAAACTGTTTTGATACATGTGTCAAACCACACAGTTCCAGTATGTGCAAAGTAATACACAACAGAGATTTTCTGGCACAGGTGCATCTTCGATTAAGGCTCATTCCTCCTCAAATCACCAGATTGAAGAAAATCTTCCCACATGACCATCTCAGATTGGGTTGAAAAAATTAGGGATAGAGGTTTATCATTCTCGTCACAATCTACCATGCTGTGACTTGAATTAAAACAAAAAATATTTACTGTGATTTACCATGAACACTCTTCTGTTCATCTGACAGACCATAAAACACATCTGTAAGTTATAATAAAACAATGGACAGGTGATGCAGCTGTGCCACACTTCATATTCAACTGACGTTGCTTTAAACTGACACCCTGAAGCGAGGATGTCTCAGTTTGTTAAATCTGTTGCCCCAACTCCTCTCTCCTCACAGCTCATACTTTTTCCCTGCCCTCGATTCTCTCTAAGACACTCGGAAGCCAGAGTTTTCAGTGTCACGAAGGTGACTCTCTTTTTTTTTAACGTGGCTAAATCACCATGGTAAGGTATGATATGCAACTGACCTGCTCCAGAGGAGATTATGTTCAGAGTTGGCAATTTAAATCATCTGTAAGAAGCACCACTCTTTCACTCATTATTTTCTAAGAGTGATACAGATTCTCAGCTAAGGTTATATCTGCATATCTGTTTATCCATAACATGCAAAAATATTTGTTTGTGCCTAACTCAATTTGAAATTCTGCATTTTCCACCTCTATGGAATCAGATTGGTGTCAAACTGTTTAAACAAAGCTTCTAAAACATCAAACATAATGGGGGAAAAAAAGAAAATAAATATAATTTCAAAAGTAAAACAAATTGCTTTTACAATTGTGTATACTGTTTTTTGCAATTCTTGCTAATATATCCTTTTGCTTACAGTTCCTGTTTCTTTCTCACTGACAGCTTTGCAGTCAGGCTGCCAACTTGTTAGCACCAACATTTGCACTCCCTCAGTTTTTGTTTGCAGTTCTGACACAAACCTCCCATGTAGGCAGGTTTTGTTCAGGATGCGTTTCATTAGCTGGTGAGTTTCTGATGGAAACCTCAGTGCCCCGGCTGTAGAAAGCAGTCTGCCAGGATGAGGGATGAAGTTACAGCTGCATTATTATTCCATGGTGCAAAGAAGTCAACAGAAATGCGACAGATTGGCTACGTTCAGGCTGCAGGTTGCAAGTACTGCCTGTGCGTTCCGGCCACTTCCACGCCGTCAGAGCACGCCCCTGGGCTGGAAGTCTCCTCCTCCTCCCCGACCGCGCCAAATATTTGGATATTCATCATTACTTGGGCATGAATATCCAGAGACCAGAAAGTGCTATTCAGACCAGCCCTATTGGTTATTATAACAACTATGAACAATGAATATTAACAACAAATTACCCTTCAAGCATCAAGCTCTCCTTTTATCTCGACCTCCGTTTTGACAATCCGACAGCCTTGCTATCCGACATAAAAGAAGGTTTTACATTTAGTGTCGGATTATCGAGTCACAACTGTACATAATATAATAAGTTATGTTTTTGTCAGTTCACCAGTGTAAATCGCAGAGGGAAAAAAAACTAAATTTGGTGGATGGACACAGGTGTAGGTGTGCTGCAAACTGCAGTGAGGTGACTGTCACAAATAAGAATTTCTGTACCTTGCAGTGTTCTGTGCAAGCCGAATTTGTGGCCCTTTCCAGCTAATGCTCTGTGCATTATCAGCATATAACATAGACATTGTTGTCTGTATGGACTGCAAATCAAAAGATCATTAATATCCTGGATCAAAGAAGAGTCGATGTCAGTATTTGCAAGATCTTGTGTCGCCATAAAGCTAAAAATATTTGGCAATTACAAATATCTGGAAAGTCTGGTGTATTTCCTGCTTTTTCTACTTCAGAGGTATCTTGATGATGGGTTCAATAGGACACTGAAAAAGGCTAGCATAAGCTGATGTATAGCAACAGTTCTCAAGACGGTGAAATGCAGGGTGTGCAGCTGTAATAATTTGGTTTATAGCTTGGAGACAACATTTCCTGGAGTCAGTCTTCCATCACAGGATACATTGGTATGTTGCAGGGGCCCTGAAATTCAACAAGCACACCGACATCCACTATTCCATTAACAGTATCCCAGATATCCTCCGTTGGTTCTTTTGTGAATGGACACTGTCTTTTATTAAACAATGTGACACTGAGGTGGAGTTGGATGACTGCTACATTAGCTGAGGAGCTCAGGATCAGTGTCCAAGAGCTGCTGAGTATATGTAGCACAAGTGGAATCAGAATCTGACAGGAATTTTCCTCTGGCTTGGGCGTCGCCATGAAAGGTTTTGGTCTTTGGTCTAACACAAATTCTTTTGCAGTGGTGGGAAGCGCAGAGACATTAGAAATGTGATACATTGTACCATTCAAGGACACATTAATCTGTGGGCCTTCTGTGAAGCCATCCACAGGAGAGACAACGTAAGCTCAAAACCTCTGTAATGCACCTTGGAAAAATAAAGATTGCCTTTTGTGCTTTAAAATGAACATTAGGCTGACTGAGTGCAGTGCTCAGTTGCTGAGGACGACCCGCCCAGAACCTTACCACTGTCATTTTCTGAAGCCATTGTTGGTATGTCACTCTGAATCCTAGCCATGTTGTCCTTGTGAACTTTTGTTACCATTTTAAACTAACTGAAAAGGGATAGCTGCACACAGTGTTCCCACTGCTGGGGGCTGTCAGAAAAACAATTCTCAATTTAAAACAGGCTATCTGAAAAAAATTTAAACTTACAATCGAGGAGCTGCTGACGTGACATGTCTCTTGCTCCTGGATGTGGGTACATGTTCAGGGCTGTATAGCTCATTTCACGTCGTGTTTTATTTGGAAATTTCACGTTCAGGATTTTACTATGAAATGAATTGAACTTTTTGGTTCTCCTCCAGGTGACAACAAAGGGACAGCCCTGTCTATCTGCAGGAGGGTCGGCATCATCACAGAGCAGGAAGAGGAACAGGAGGGCACTGGGATCGTTGGGGGCCTGACTGGGAGGGAGTTTGACGAGCTGCCTCCTCACCTGCAACGTCAGGCCTGTCGGACCGCGCACTGCTTCGCCCGTGTGGAACCGGCCCACAAGAGCCGTATAGTGGAGTACCTGCAAAGCCTAAGTGACATCACTGCCATGGTGAGAGTGTGACTTTGTACTTGAAGCAGTGTCATAGTTGTGTAGATAACAACAAAAGCAGTTGTCTCCACTTATTTACTATCGTCTCTTTCATTGGTTCAGACTGGAGATGGGGTGAACGATGCACCAGCACTGAAGAAGGCAGAGATTGGCATTGCTATGGGCAGTGGCACAGCAGTGGCCAAGTCAGCGTCTGAGATGATCCTGGCTGATGACAACTTCTCCACCATTGTGGCCGCTGTAGAGGAGGGCAGAGCCATTTACAACAACATGAAACAGTTTATCAGATACCTGATATCGTCCAACATAGGAGAAGTGGTCTGGTTAGTTGGAAAACACACTTAGCTGATACAAGTGTATGCAAAAAAAGATATAGCCGAAAATTAAGTGGTGTCCTCATTTATTGTCTGAGATCCTGGGTAAGACATTTTTCATATTGATAATCCACTAAATCTCTTTGTTTCCTCCTCCTCCATCTGTTATTCTTTCCTCAGTATTTTCTTAACAGCGGCCCTGGGCATGCCTGAAGCTCTGATCCCAGTCCAGCTGCTATGGGTCAACCTGGTCACTGACGGTTTCCCAGCAACTGCTTTGGGCTTCAACCCTCCAGACCTGGACATCATGTCTCGTCCTCCCCGCACCCCCAAAGAGCCTCTAATCTCCAGTTGGCTGTTCTGTCGCTACCTCATCATTGGATGTGAGTGATGAACCTGGGACATGGTGGCATCATCAAATAATTATGATAGAATGACTATCATTACAGACACCTGCTACCATAATTAAAGCTTAATAATTAGTCATTGCACAAGTTCTGCTAACACAGAGACCATTAGATTCCTAATTGAATATTTTAAATCAAGATAATCCAAAAATATCTGTTTAGCATATTGTCTTGTACATTTTTATATTGTAGATTGTTCTTTGTAATTACTGAACAGATTGTATTTTTCTGTAGGCTATGTGGGAGCAGCCACTGTAGGAGCTGCAGCCTGGTGGTTTATGGCAGCCCATGATGGACCAAAACTTTCCTTCTATCAACTGGTAAATGTCTTTGTTCATAATACGTACTTAAAGATAGTTGATTCATAATAAATAAGCAAGTCAGACACTGAAGGCCTGCTTTTGGTAATTGTCAGTTTTTAAGAAACAGACTGAGAATATTGAAGGTTGTGAACCAGCTCTTATCAAAAGTGTTGTTTTTTTTCTGTGCAAACATAAAAGTGAGTACTAGCAGGAGATGGTAGTACAAGAAAAACATCTGAGCATTAGCACGGTCCTTTGCTTCTTTAGAAGAGCTTCTGTCAAAGGGCTTTTATTACAGGCCTGTCTTTGCCTGTTTAATGTTGTAAAACTGGGGGAAAAAAATACCAAAAATGATTATTTATGTGTTTTAGTTTGGTTAAAAAGAACTCTGGTGTGCGTTCCTTTTTGTTGTAAGCTGATGTGAAAGTTGTTGAAAAGGGTTAGGCTTCAAAGTGGACTTGTGGAAGTTATTCATGAAAGCATAACTGACGTAGCTCAGAGTTAAATAAAATAGATATGAAATGTTAGGCTTGTTAACCCTTTCCACTCTGTACGTCCCTCTCGCAGAACTATACTGTGGCTGTCATTAAACTGCAACTCAGCACCATTTTTTGAAGTTGGCTCAGGATGGCATGTTAAATTAGGAAGCTGACTAGTACCACTATTACTAAAATAGATGCACCGTGCTTCCCTTCTTTTTCTAGGTTACAGTTTTTAAGCTCTTTATCTGGCCTGGTGATGAGGATAAGTGTCAATGTTTTACAGTTGTGGAGCTGTTTCTAACTTAAGTTAAAGATGTTTTTTACAGGTGGAAATTTGAAAGAAAGAGCAGATAGGGGCTTAAAGCATTAATAAAGACAAATTGGGCAGATGCATTACGGAAACTTGGTTGCAATTAATTATTATTTTCGTTATTCTCAAATTATTTGTTCATTTTACCAGTGAATGGTGTGTTCTATAAATTGCCTCGAAACTGTTTTTTAAAAAGTGTCTTACAGTTACCCACAGATTAAGTTGAAATCTTTGAAATTTGACTATAAAAATAGTAGTAGATTACTTTTCCGTTATTCAGTCAGTCAATCAACCATTCCAGTTCTACAGAGAACATCATGTGTACACAAGGTTTAACAAACTGCTGCATGTAGGGCTCAGATAGTTTAGATAAAAGTGCACTTGTTGGATAAGCTCTGCCAGAAGAGAAAGATGAATTTACTTTTTTGATCACAGCATTATAATTATTGATACTTTATATAGATAGAATGTCATATTTGTAGTATGAGTGTCATTTATGCATTTGTTTGTGCCTCAGTCCCATTATCTGCAGTGCACTGAAGGCCATGTCGAGTTTGCTGGTGTGCAGTGTTCAGTCTTTGAGTCTCCTTATCCAATGACTATGGCTCTGTCTGTGCTGGTCACCATAGAGATGTGCAATGCCTTAAACAGGTAAGGAAAAAACAAAGCAACACAGACTAAACTACATACCTTTAAATATCCGAAAGTTAGGAATGCTCCAGTGTTATTCAGCATATGATATGAGAATAGAATGATTTGGTATAAAACTACAGTCGGCTGTTTACAGGCTGCAACCCAGGTGGATGATGTTTGTCGCAGTGTAAACTAAAGAACTTTCTCTTGTACTTTCCAGTCTTTCAGAAAACCAGTCCTTGCTAAAAATGCCCCCTTGGTCAAACCCCTGGCTGGTGGGGGCCATCTGTCTATCCATGACCCTACATTTCCTGATTCTATACGTAGACCCACTTCCGGTAAGGATGCATGAACTGTATGTGTTTGTGAATGACTGCCGTCTGGCATTTTGTGAAACAATATTTATTTAGCAGTTATAAATTACATACGGATTAGACACAAAAGCATGTCTGAAGCTGAACATCGAAAACAGTTGTGAGGAATACAACACCCAAAAAATCAACATCCTGCTTTGATTGTGTCTCCAGGTCATATTCCAGATACGACCACTGTCATGGCCTCAGTGGGTGGTGGTGTTGAAGATGTCACTTCCTGTCATCTTGATGGATGAGGCCCTCAAGTTATTGGCCCGCAGCTATATCGAGCCAGGCACCCAGATCCAGGTCAGAGGAAGTGGTCTAAGTGGTTCTGTTAATGCACAGCAGGCTACCTCAAAGTTATGTGTGTTTTGTCTAACCTTTTGTTGTGTTCTCTCACCTTGTTGAAATCCAAATCTTAAAAAAAGTCGCTTGAAGAGGAAGATGAGCTGCAGCGAGCAAGGGCCAGTGGGGGATTGGTCGGTGTAGTGATAACAAGGCTACATCACTCAGTGAAAGGCGTGTCCTGGTCATTCGTTCTGATCTCTGCACCACTAGTAATCTGGATCTTCAGCCTGGACTCTGACATTACCAACATCTTCTGGGAGTGACTAGAGAA
This sequence comes from Stegastes partitus, assembly GCF_000690725.1. Taxonomy (NCBI): domain Eukaryota; kingdom Metazoa; phylum Chordata; class Actinopteri; family Pomacentridae; genus Stegastes; species Stegastes partitus. Next base: position 70,489 of record NW_007577920.1, read on the forward strand.
ACTGAGGACGGGTAGGCAAGAGTGAAATAAGAAAGAGAAAAGCTAAAGATGGTATATTGGCTCTTTCAGTAAGGAAAAGGCAAAGCAAAGGTGATGAATGTTTTGTGAGATACAAGAATGTAAAAGATACCAAGTGAAACACTGAGCCAACAGACAATCAGAAAAAAAAACTAAAAGAAACTGCAAGGAAGTTTTATATGATGATCTCTTGAGGATTTAAGGTGCTGCATGTGGCTATTTTTCTTCATTGTTTAGGTCACATTTCCCTTAAATCAACATGCTTACTTACACCATAATTGTACCTAGATCTTCTTTTTTCGGCTATAGAGCTGCCACTGTTGGTCCGTTTGTCATTCCTGCACTATGGTCCACAAAGTGAAGCATTTGTCTGACCAAATACCTCTAAAATCAACATACTAACCTGCTTACTTTTGCATTCTAAAATATGAAGTTTACCATAAACATTAGCATGCTAAAGTAAACATGCTTGTTCAAAACTAGTAAGCAGGATAAATAAACTATAAAATGAGCAACATTGGCACTGGAAGAAAACGTAAAGACTACCATCAGAATCGTTAGCTTATGCAAAGCATTTTAGAATTTACACGTCTTTCCAAAACTTGACCCAGAAACTTACAGATCATCAGTGGTTCCTTTTTTTGGCTTTACTGTTTGCATTTATCTCCTCAATAGTTTAGTTTATTTCTGACTGACCTGCTTTAGAGATCTGAACATGGTTGTTCCAGTAAAACTTCATCCGTGTGTCTATTACTCATCGAATGCATTCCACAGGAGGGCAGTGTAAAGTCACAAGTTATAACATGGCTTCAAAAAATGATAGTTTCAGGAGACAAAAACAATCTAAGCTTGCCTGACAATCTTCTGTAATTGCGTGTATAACTTTGCTTTATCCATATATGAATACAGAGAGGAATATGCGTGTAGTTAGTAGTACCCAGTAGTTTAGAGTGAGAGGGAAACGTCCAACCAAGTTTAACTTTTTTTTTGTTTCAAGATGTGCTTTTTTCACTTTAATTTAACAGTATTTTGTCAATGAGTTTGGGCTCAGATGAGTCCAACATATACCTTTAATTGTTATGTTTTCAATCTAATCAGAATGGCTCAAATATAAGCAAGCTAATGTTCTGTCAGATAGTTAAGCAGCTGCTTCACCTGCCTCCTGGTACATATTTAGTAACAGCCACTCTTGACCAAAAAAAGTCATTGTTGTGGTCTAACCCATTTTCACTTTCTCATTCCAGAAATCCCTACATTATACACTGATGACCCACACCATTAAAACCACTGTCAGGTGAAGTGAATAACACTAATAATCCCGTTTCAATGGGAAACCCTTAGGTCCACACATTCCTGCTGTCTTGGCAGCACAAGCAAAACCCATGAAATATTTCACAGGTGGTTTTAATGTTATGGCCTATCAGTATAAGTCTACATATGAACTTAGGAAAAATGTGGGAAGGTAAAGGGTAATGTAACTGTAACTCATACTACAAAATAAAAAGACAAAAATTCCAGAAGTCAGAAAAGTATTTGTGTAGTAGGAATAAGTTGTTAATCACCCTGACTGTTGATATAAGTGCATGTTGATAATGTATTAATGGTAAAATGCTACACATAGCACCGTTTAGAACAACATTTCTGCTTAAAAAGTGAGTAAATTAAACACACACACACACACACACACACACACATAGACCAGCACAAGTAATAATATCTGCTTAGTGACAAGTGATTGAGCCAGTTAATTAAATGTACAACAGAATCTCATATCTGGATGCTTTAACAGTCTTTATGCTGTAATGCAAAACTGTTCACATTACTGTTAAGACTTTCTTTTAGATACTTTACATAGGACCAAAGGAGGTATTTAACTTGTAAAGGAGGACTATTAGCAGACCATTTCCAAATGTATGTTACTGCACATCATACATTTTAAACACGTAAATTGAGCTTTATATGACCAGGTACTTTAAACATCCTAAGGTTGCACAGACAGGCTGATGCAGGATTGAAGCTAGAGCTTTTAGCAGATCTGTTCGACATAAATTCCTTATTATAGCTCATCTTTAGTCATACAGTAGGACCGACAGTGAGTGTTTCCTTTATATGTGTTTTTGCAATATCTTGTCATTGTGAGATCTCACCTGGTTTGCCATTGAAGGTGTTTTCTATTTGTTTTTGTCTGATGCAGTTTCAGTGACTGTTGTGTATGCCATAAGAGAAATATCAAGATTTACTTGCAAGGGGGGAAAATTAGATTTGAGAAAGGTCATAATTGATATTTATATGAAAAATAAAAAGCCATGTCATGATAGCAGTGAAGTCACAGTAAGTAGAGCTACATGTGATTCTAATGAAAGGCTTGTTTGTGGTCACTTTCCTCTGAGCAGCATGCAGTACAGCCCCGGCCCACTCTCCTATTTGTCCTCGTTCGCTGGTGAAGTGACGTGACCACATTTGGCTGTCAGGCAAAGTGACCTGAAGCCTTACCACTGTCTTGTTTTTTTTGTTTTAAAAATTCCAACCTTGTTCTGAATATTGAAACTTTTTTTTTGTATAATGGCAACTTCATTCTTGTAATATGACTTTGTCAGATTTATTTCTTCTTTTGAAAACTGCAACTATCTTCCATGTAATTTTTGACATTATTTTCAAAATTACAACTGTATTCTTATAATATTCTTTATTCCTGAAAATATAAGACTGTTTCTTGTAAAACTGCCACTTTATTCAAAACTGAGATATTATTCTCATTATGGTATGACTGACTTTTTTCTCCATATGTTGATTAACAGGAAGTCATACGCTTCTTCAGATACCATTTCATAGTGCATAAACATGTTCCCCTGAAACAAAAAAGCATGAACCTTTATGAGTTGTTTAGTTTGTTTTAGTGACGTCTTGTTATTTATCCAAAACCACAGAATAGGTTTTTACTTTTTCAAATTTTGTTTTTGCTCTGTTTTAATTTTTTTCACATGATAGTCTGAAAATTGAAAAATGTCTTAAAGAGCATTTTGTTGCAGTCAAGTTGTTTTTGTTTTTGTTTTTTTTTTAACACTACTAGGGCAGAAGAAACCCATATAGATGCACTAATTAGCAAGTACTCCTTTATTTTTATTTATGAATACTGTATTTATTTTCATGGGGTTATTGCATTGTCACACTGTGACAACCCAGCACTAAAAAAAAACATGGCACCAAGTTTGTTTACACTGTTTGGTCATTATTATTGTTGTTGTTGTTATTATTTAAAGCTGATGCACATGTTCTTGAAAACAGAATTAGTGAAAGGGAGGGTTTTTAGAGCACCATACAGACTGTTCTTGACTGATTTGCCTGTTTAAATAAAGGCTGAATTGAAGATCCTCATAATTATGTAGCAAGAGTTTTTCCTTCTTTCTCTGTTTCTGCATCGTCACAACACATTTTCAGAGAAGCATCACTTTGTATGTAATTGTTTTTAACTTTTGCTTTTGTGCATTGAATTAGATTGACACAAATACAATTTTTAAAAAGACATTTTTAAATTTCAGCATTTAAGATATGCAGTTTTGCTTTTTTTAATAGAATATCTTTAAGTTTTAGCAGCTTTACATTTTACAGTATGTTCCTAAAGCTTTTTTAAACTGTGTTTTAACCATATAGTGTTATTCTATACCAGTCAACCCGGCATCTTGTGGAGAACTTTTCCTGTAAAAAGAATGTGACATATTAAAGCCTGTTAGACAACAAAAGGATTTTAAAAAGAAAAGCAAATTATTAAAAATGTACATAATTTAAATCGGAAATTCTGAACATAACGTGCTCCAGACCAGGTTGGCTCCACAGCACTTCAATACAATATCAGGTTTAAATATATGAAGTTTAAAGTTTAACTTTAACGTGCAGCTGTCCGTTGGAAATAAGCAACTGCATCGGTTAAATAAATATATTAACACGTTTAACAGTTGCAGCAATTTTTACCATCATGTGTGTCATTTGTGCTTAAGGAGGAACTTTACGTGCGCCCCGGTAGCACAACAGGTTGAGCGGGCAACCCATGAACAGGGGCTATAGTTCCCAACGCAGCCGCTGTGGGTTTGAGCCTATGGCCCTCTGCTGCAGGTCCTTCCCCCATTCTTCTCCTCACTGTCATATCTTCCTCTTGCTACTGTCCTGTCAAATAAAGCAAATTACAACAAAAAGAAGAAAAAACGGAGGGCTTTTACAATGTTGAGTTTATATGNCAATGTTGAGTTTATATGAACTGCTATTGTCAGTCAGAAAAGTGTGTAAAGTTGATGTGATTTTTGTCTTTCAAAACTTAATATCAGCTTTTCTCAAGAGTAGTCAAATACAGTTTTAATTTGTTTGACTTGTCATCGGTCATCATTGACACATGTACTTTGTGTCACTCCATCAAGTGACACATTTGTTGCATTCCATGTGACTAAAACAGATCAGATTACAAAACCTAAGGATGTTGTGGCACTTTTTTGTGGTCTTTGAGTGCCCTCTATTGATACTTCATCTTAACAGCAGTATAGGCTGTGTTGGAGCAGGATACATGGGCATTACTGCAAATGCTGTGATGTGTTTGTCTGAATGCTACCCAGTCTTTATTCTGTTCTGCACTGCCATTATTTAACTACAGTAAATACAAGTGACATTCAACTTGTTCTGTTTCTCACCTGCTGCATTAAGATGCTGATAAAGGTGACGACAGGCTGATTACACTGCATACAGATGACTCATGACCTGTATGTGACATTTTTATTGGAGTACTATGACTTCCATGACTCCTCGGTGGTTTAAAAAGTCACTGACCTAGTGAGTAACTGAGCTACTTTGAATTGATTGGCCACAACACTGATATGTACGTATCTGGATGTGAATCAGCTTTCTTAAAGATATGAAATAACTTGGTGGTTCTGTGACTAATAGTGGCATACAAGGTTATATCTCTATTTCAAAAGACAGCCCCAGTTCTTTGTTCTTTTTGCCTGTCCCTCCCTATCAGCACTTGGATGAGCAAAAACCTTCATAAACAAAATGAGCAGAAAACATGATTTCTGAATGTGATTTTACACTCATTTAAATTGTACGTAATTTTCAATAAGGATGCAAAAATATCTTTTGCTTTTAAAAAAAATCCTAAGACTCTCAACAAAATTTTAGTATTTTAATCATAAATGTTGATCCATGTTTTTGTTCCCCATATCCGCAAGATAGCTTTCTTTTCAGACCACATTACCCTGCTGCTTGTGTCACAAATTATTTTAAAATCCTTTTCTTTGTCTGTAAAGTCTTACCGAGACTAACATTCGTCTATATTAGTGATTACTTCAATTTTATGTTCCAAAATGAACTCGAGATCTTGCACTGCCTAGATCATAGAAGACCAGCGTTTTTATTTTGGCTTTCAAATTGGTGTGATTGTTTAATGATTTATTGTTTTATTTCTTTTTTGTTGCTGTAGCTTTAACTTTGGGTTACATCTTTGCATGAAAGACACATAAAAACTATACACAAAAGTTACCATTACTGTTTCGGAAAATAACATAATGATGGACAGTAAATCAGACATGAAGCAGTTCCCCTCCATCACCACAAGAGTCAAAACCTAGAGCTGGTTCTCATCTCCATGGAAAGGTAGAAAGAGGCCTGATGGTCTGTGACGTTTAAAGAAGATGTATTAAGGGCATTTTATGAGATCTTTCAAAAATCTGCCAACGAAATCGTTACCAAACAATTTCTTCACCAATATGTTTGTAAAGGTGTGTAATTACATGCTTTAAAATGTTGAAGTTCAACTCCTGTGGGAAACCCTGAAAAAACCTGCTCAAGGTAGGGTACCGATAAATGATTGTTGAAAAATTGATTTTTTCAAAATTGGGCCTTAAGTAACTTATGAGGGGTCAAATCAGGGTTTGTTCATGATTCTGAGATGATTGTTAACATTTATATTTCACCACAAACACTCCATTGTTGAAAAAGGCCACACTCATGTTTACATTTACATTCACAGTAGCTTGTATTTCACATACTTATATAACACTCAGAGTTATTTCTCATCCAGGGTGTCAGAAGCTTCAAGAGTCATTGTCTATGTCTTCTTCAGACTCAACAACATCATACATGCAGTTTCTGCATGTGATGCTTTTACAGACTCCACAGCCCCAGATGCTGGTGACCCCATTCTTCCTGCAGCTGCACTGCTGGTTGCTGCAATCTCCATGACAATTACAGCTCATGAACTTCAGTAGCTGCTCAGGAGTCATGGGGTCTAGTGTTGGACCTGGCTCATACCCATGCACACCTAATGTCCATCCATAGTCACTGGGCTTCAGAGACCTGCTCTGTAGAAGGATCCAGTCCCGGGTCTGCAGAGTGAATGCTGGCAGCTGCACCCTCTATTAGAGGTAGAGTCACTGGTTTGACCGCTGCCTTCCTTGAGAACAACTATCCATCATCTATACACCCCTTAATCCTCACTAGGGTCAAGGGGGGCTGGAGTCTATCCCAGCTGACTCAGGGTGAAGGCAGGTTCACCTGGACAGGTCACCAGTCTATCACAGGGCTATCTGAGAGACAGACAACCAAGCACCCTCACACCTATGGACAGTTTAGAATCACCAATTAATCTCAACATGTTTCTGGACTGTGTGGGAGGAAGCCGGAGAATCCGGACTGAACCCACGCTGCACGGGGAGAACATGGAGACTCCACGCAGAAAGATCCCGGGTGTCCTCACCAGGACGCGAACTGGCGACCTTCTTGCTGTGAGGCAATGGTGCTAACCACTGATCCACCTTGCAGTCCTCCTTGAGAACATGTGCCAAATTTCACCCAATATAGTATCTGCTCCATGATAAATGTACTGGAAAATCGCAGTACCAGCCTGAATCACTGCCTCCTTGGTGGCTTCTGTGTCAAAGAAGATGTCCATGTACTCATCCATGTCTCCTCCACATGTTGTGTGCAGGGGACATGGATGAGTACATGGACATCTCCAGCTACAAAAAGAATGGGGTCACGTGCATCTGGGCCTGTGTAATCTATAAAGGCATTACATGCAGAAACTGCAGTCATGATGTTGTTGAGTCTGAAGAAGACATAGACAATGACTCTTGAAGCTTCAGACACTGTGAAAGAGAAACAACTCTGAGTGTTATACACTGCTCAAAAAAAAAAAAAAGGAAACACCGAAACAAGACAATGTAACTCCAAGTCAGTCACACTGTGAAATCAACCTGTCCAGGTAGGAAGCAGCACTGATTGTGAATCAGTTCCACCTGCTTATGTGCAAATGGAGCAGACACCAGGTGGAGATGAGAGGCAATTAGCAAGACAACTCCTATAAAGGAGAGGTTCTGTAGGTGGTGACCACAGACCATGTCTCTGTTCTCGTCCTTTCTGGCTGATGTTTTGGTCACTTTTACATCTTGTCAGTGCTCTCAGCCCTAGAGGTAGCATGAGGTGGTGTCTGCAACCCACACAAGCTGCTCAGGTAGTGCAGCTCATCCAGGATGGCACATCAATGTGAGCTGTGGCAAGAAGGTTTGCTGTGTCTCTCAACACAGTGTCCAGAGCCTGGAGGAGATACCTGGAGACAGGCCAGTACACCAGGAGACGTGGAGGGGGCTGTAGGAGGGCAACAACCCAGCAGCAGGATGCTACCTCCTCCTTTGTGCAGTTCTGCTGCCTGCAACATCCTCCAGCATGGTGGTGTGTCAGTAATGATGATTACTATTATGAATGATGTTATTTTAATGTTCCCTTTATTTTTCTGAGCAGTGTAGAAGTATGTGAAATAAAAGCTACTGTGAATGTAAATGTAAAAGTGAGTGTGGCCTTATTCAACAAAGAACTGTTTGTGGTGAAATATACATGCTAACAATCAACTCAGAATCATGAAAAACCCCTGATTTGACCCCTCATAAGTTACTTAAGGCCTGATTTTTTAAAAATCGATTTTTCCACAATCATTTATCGGTACCCAAACTTGAGCAGGTTTTTTCAGGGTTTCCCATGGGAGTTGAACTTGAACATTTTAAAGCATGTTATTACACACCTTTACAAGAAATTGTTTGGTAACGATTTAGTTGGCAGATTTTCATATGTTTCCCTTACTAGTAACTGCCCGTACCTGTCCAGTTTCAAACCACTCACCAAAACTTACTTCTACAAAAATGCTTTTAATGTATGATTGTTTTAAATGCACTCAATGGTTTTTGCTTTCTGCTGTTGTTTTTTTTTTTTGCACGCTGTTTTTATTTCTGGTTGTTTAATCACTGTGCAGCGTCTTTGAGCGTTCCGAAGAGCACTTTCGAAAATGTTTTATAATAGTAATAATAATAATAAACCTGGCTGAATGCAGGGGCATGATTATGCACATTTTTAGCTTGATGACTATTGGTTCCTTAGTTTCTATGTAGGAACTGAATAAAACTTTTTTTTCACGAGTGAATACATTTCATTCACAGAGTATTTTTCAGGTTAATCAAAGACAATTTGTGTGTGTGTATATATATATAAATGCATGCATAGAATTTATTTATTTATTTTATTTATTTTAAGATCCAGGAATGATGCCAGTGAACATGAGTAATGATTACAGTGGACAGGAACTCTTTCAGTATGAATCTATTCTCTAACCCTCAGGCTTCACCATGGCCTCATATGGTGGTGCACATATTAAAAAACTGTTGTTTGTGTTATTATTTGGGAGATTGAGTGTGTGTATTGATGAAAAGCTTGGTGTGTGGGCTTATCTTCACCGTCCCTGCTGTCACTTTAATCTGCCCTTTATGTAGATAGTGTGTGTGTGTGTGTGTGTGTTTAGACAAGTAAACATGCCTCCCATGCACGTTACTGTGTCAGTGTGTCGCTTGAGAGGATTAAACTTCATGTCAGAGACAACTCATGTGCCAGTCATGTCAAGTGATGATGATACAATGTTGTGATAGCGGAACTAGGTACTGAATTACCTATTCAGTAGACAGATGCTCAGTCAGGTAGCCCTGGACTTTGTTTCGCGGTGCTGGGGAGTCAATTTAACCACGATTTACAGCAATCATGACGTTCGCTGTTCGAAAGGCTGGTGGGAGGGCTCAAGGCTGCAGAGGCAATAGAATAAGCCTGCAGCTTGATTGACACCCATGTCATCCAATCAGAATTATTTTTATTGCAATAATTCCGCTGTTGGACCGTGGCTTCAGAGTTTTGTAGTACTGACAAATATGTCGGCCTCTGGGAATGTCTTACCTACCAATATTATTCATGTGTGAGAGGAGCATATCATTTTTTGAGATTGCATTCATTTGGCTATATTCCCTTTAATTCCTGCGCTCCACAGGCGACCTGCAGCCAGATGCAGCTGTTTAAGATAAGTTACAAAACCCAGCACCTCATACCCCTAGCTAACACTGAGCTAAGCTAGCTACCTGTAGTAATATCGTCAGTCGTATCGGTGGCTGGCTCGCTAGCCAACCATGTATCTGTGAAATAGCTTTGTAGTGGAATAGCTGGCCACCATTGCAAGTGCCGTAGCTTGTGGCTCCGCGGAATGACCCTCGCATGGATATTAATGGACGGAACGACTTGTCTCTGCTGATTGTAATCCCAAGAGGAAATAACGTGACCAAGGCTGAGTCATCCCATTCACCGGTTCTGGACCCCGGGCCATTGTTAAAGCATTCACAGGTGAGGTAAATTGTTAGCCTGATGTTAGCCATGGCTAAGCAATGTAGACCAGAGTAGCTTACTGCTAGCAAATGTAAACGTTAACGGAGGAAGCTACACAGCGAGCCGTAGCAGCCTCCACTCAGAGCATGGATCAGTGCGTTTCCATGCCTTTTATGTCATACATGTTCTTTATACTTGGTTACTTTGGTTTAAGCAGCTCGGTGTATCTGGGCTTGTTTTCCACCATGGGCAGCCGCTGTGGTAACGTTGGTTTTCTCCATTTTATTTTCATTTCATCATAATTGATTCGCTATTGGAATTAAGCTAATGAACATAAACGTGAGCGAACATTGGAACATAAGTGATAATCTAATGTCTCCTCATGTTTTCACCGTCCTGATTAACATTTTGCGTCCCCACCCCGGCTCCAGTATCACACGCTATCCGTGTGGGCTGAATATCGCTTGGTTTCATGCACACAACACTGTTACTAAAGCATTTCCCAATTTTTTTTTTTTTACTGGGAACCGCTATTTTGCTTATCGGCTAACATGCCCCCAACCCATTGCAAGATTAGCCGGTGGCCGATTTTAATAGTGTATTCTCAATGGTTGGAGCACCGGGCTGAAATGATGACACGGACATTTGCTTATTACATTAAATGGTCAGCTTTTCTCAGTGTAGTTCGGTGTGGCGCTCTGGTGCCGAGTCGTGTCCACTGAACTGTCAGAAGCTGCCTGCTTGGCCCTTTGATTGAACCAGCCACGGTTTGTTTGTCATCAATCAACCATTCTTTGCTCTCACCGGAAAATTTGGATAATTTTCAACACTGTAAAATTCTATTGGGATGCTGCTTTCGTGCATATACCGATGCACTGACTGTCGCTGCCGTGACTGCAGCTGCCAAACACACCCAGTATTTATCTCTGTAGGTACTTCCAGTGGTGGGCTTCCTCAGATGTAAGGAGGTGCCGTTGTGTTTTGGGATTTTCTAGCCTTACAGCAATTCAATGATTCTGCCTGATGGTATAAGAAGGTACAGTACTGCAGATGAACTGGAGTATATATTGATCACATAGTCGACAAGGAAATGGTTATTTTTCTCTATGGTGCTTGACAAAAAAGGCAAATAAACCTGAGTGGATTTAGAATTTCACCAAGGTATCGAAAACATTTAATCAGGTAAACCATTTTAAATGGGTTGGGCTGTGATTTGTGGAATGTTTTGCAACCATCATTTAAATCCTAGCTTCTCACAGCATATCAGAGTGGATGTATACCTTACTGAACCTTTGTAGTACAGAGACACATGTTACAGTTCTGGCATCCTGCCACGTGGAGGTACCAGGTGCATCTGACAGCGTTACAAACCTTAATTTGGCCCTGAACTGTCATCACGTGGGCAAGTTTTGTCAAATATTTGCTCATAAACAAAACATGCAGTCATGCATTCCTGCATGTTAGTGTGGCAGGGTGCATGTCAGTCTTTACAAATCCTCTAAACCTGAGCATTGAGCGTGCATTTGTTAACCCAATTCAAGGCGTAGACTTTCTTTGAAATTCTTATTTTGAAGAATTTCTGTTCAAAAAGACTACTACATTACAACTACTATAATATATTAAAAGGAATATAAAAATGATTGAAGGCACTTTCTTTTTAGAATGGCATGATTAGGATTTTGTTTTCCTAAAATGAGTTTATTAGTGACTGTCCAATATGCAATAGAAATGAAATAAGATAAAATGCTACACAAAAATAGTACAGTGAATTCACTGTAGAAAATATGTTAAACAGCAGTGCTAATTAACAGATAGTAACAATAATTCTTAATGCAATACACTAACAGTGCAAGATAATATTGTATATCATATATGTGTGTGTGTGTGTGTGTGTGTGTATATATATATATATATATATATTGTGTTGATAAAGTAAAATACATAATTAACATTTATACCATATTGAAAGAGGTTTATTTATTTAGATGTCTCTGTAGGAGCCTAAAACAACTGATTTTAATATTCCACACAAAATAAGTAATTTAGCACAGTTGACTCTCTCATCCTGCTAATTATTACAGCTCCAGATAACCTATTTGGTTGTTTCAGAAGGTCCCTTCTGCACAGATGCTGATGTATTTCTATATTGGAATTCCATCAGCTTTAGGGAAAGTTTTGGTGGTATTAAAAGGTTTTTGGATAACTGATGGATAGAATACTTGTTAGTTTATCCCACTGAAGTCTTGATTTTTAGGCCCTTGCACATGCACACATTGACAACTGCAGACACCAAAGATGGGTGGATGTTGGCTGTATACTATTTCTTAGTCAGCTGGGAGGACCCTATTCCATGCATGTACACTACGACTAAGCTTGCGTGGTACCGCCCCTGTCATGTCGTAGCTGTGTGGGCTGCTCATCATAGTCTGTGAGGGGTCTGTGCAGAAACTTGCGAGCCTGGAAAGACAGAATCCTTGTCACACACACACACTAGCAGTGATGTGGAAAATGTAACACTGGCCTTAGGGGATACACAAAGAAAAAAAATGCTGTCCAAAAATCAAGAATCAGCAAATTCACTACATGGACAGTTGTGATGTGGGCAGATTAGTTTTCTATCCATGCTGATGAGTAAGCTACCCTTTCCTGTATAACTGATTTAATGGATAGGTATCTTGTAATTCAGACTTAATAGAAAGAGAAAAAATGTCCAGAACTCCAAGTGGCAATCTTCGGCAAACTCATGATTCATTTATGAGGTTTTATGTTACAATTCAATTTAATGTTCTCAGTTTAGTACAAACAAATGAGGGCACTGTAGTTCCACCTAAGTGCACTGTCTGCCAAACCACTGACTCCTGTCTTTTACTCACAAAACTGCAAAGAAAACATGATTAGACAGTCAAAAGAACTGGTGTTGGGGAAGGCCCTTTGCAAATTACAGACAAAGGGAGAGACATGTCTGCAGCTTTTTTTTTTTTTTTCAAATACATCTTTGTCCTTTTTTTTTCTTGATGAGTTGATGAGTTGTTTGGTCTATAAAATGTCAGAGAATGGTTAAAAATGTGGATCAGTGTTTCGGAAAGTCCAAGAAGACATCCAGAAATCTATTGTTTAGTCCAGATAAGAAGGTGAGGACTTTGACTCCAAGAACACTAAACCTATCATTAAGCAGGGTGGTGGTAGTATAATGCTCTGAGGCTGTTCTGGTGCCAATGGAACTGGTGCTTTACACAATGTAAATGGAAAAATGAAGCAGGATTACCTTCACATTCTTTAGGAAAACCTTAATGTTGTGGGTGTTCCAACAAGACAGTGACCCTAAACACACATCAGAAGTGATAAAGAAATGACTAAATCAGACTTTTAACCAAATATGAGCATTTCTGTATGTATATTTTTAACCCAGCAGATTTTTGTCATATTTCCAGATAAGCTGTAATAAATCTATGGAAGAAACAAAATGCATGATTGTTTTTTTGTGACAAAGATGCATGTGTTTTAATTAGTCCACCATAGAAAATTAGGACTTCTAGGAGTCACTGGAAAGTCAAGACTGCCATGATGTACATGGTCTTTACAAGTGTATGTAAACTTTTGTTCATGACTGTGTTTGCAATAAAAGTTGGGTAATATATGCACCTGACCAGTGTCAGGGCTGCAGACTGTGACCAAAATGGTCGCATTTGCGACCTTTTTTTGGAGAGTGCGCGAGTTAGAATTTCAAGAGGTCGGATTTGTGTGAGTGCATGATGATTATTTAGCTGTTTGGTTTTTGCTTTTACTTGCACAGGCATTCACTGCGTTAGCCATAGTGGGTGCAGGTATACCTTTCATTTCTTTTGTAGTTTCTTCTATAGAGCTGGTAAGCTAGCCTGCTACAACGGTTAACACAGTTGTAGGGTTTCAAAATTAATTAATTTTTA